>NC_081425.1:67623675-67867150 GCF_949786415.1 Peromyscus eremicus | reverse complement strand
CAGCTATTCGACTGCCTCAAGCCCGCCTCTCCCCATCCTGTAATCTCTAACCCTCACCTTTCGGCTCTGCTCTGACTTAGAAACACAACACAAACCAGGTTTCCTTTAGAAACACTAAGCACAGATTCACTGATGCTGCCATACGCCTGATCGGGAGAGTAGGATCCCAGACTGGAACCACCCGGCAGAAATGAAGACATTCTACAAAGTCAAACTTCCGTCCCTCCCAACGTGTGGCTAGCAGACTATTGAAGCAATGGTCCCCAAGAAGTTGGAATCTCCCCAGGAGTCTCACGCTGGGAGAAGAAAAAAGCTGAAGCCTGGTGCCAACCGGAGGAAAACTCTGTCACTCAAAGAGATTTCACACAGTTCTGACAATTTCTCAGACCACTTTGCAAGAGAGGCTAGAGCTAAGACAATGAGGGGCATGGGTGGGCAAAACCACTTTTACTGAGACCACTTAGCTATGTACACCTCTTACCCTCTATTTAAACCGGAAGCTCCTGATGTAGGATCTGCTGGAACTCTTCACTGGCTTCTCTTCCCAGTGTAGCCATATCAAGTCAATCCCCTGCCTCGGCTTCTACTCTGACTTTGGGGCCTACTATGGACCGGAGTGGCCCAGCCTAGCTCTGTAAGGCTGCCAGGGCCCAGGGTCTTCCCCTCGCAACTCTGGTAACATAACAAGTGCCTGGTTAGGCTGCAGAGTAACTATAGGTCACAACTGGAGTAGACGTCAGGGAAGAGTCTGGTTCACAGCGTCTGCGGCTCTACGCCACAGGGCTCTTGTCTCGAGTCTGTTCGTGGATGTGAGCACAGAAAGGTGGAGCCAGCTGACTCACTCCCCTTCCTTACAGCAAGCCCCTGCCATGAGAATGTAGAGCAATAGTTCTCAACCTTCCTAATGCTGTGACCCTTTAATACAGTTCCTCATGTTGTGGTGACCCCCAACCATAAAATTATTTTGTTGCTACTTCACGACTGTAATTTTCTACTCTTATGATTGTAATGTACATATCTGATATGCAGGATATCTAATATGCAGCCCCTGTGAACGGGTCATTCGACACCCCCCCCCGGGGTCGTGACCCACAGGTTGAGAATCACCGATGTAGAGGTTGCTTCTATTTTGATCCCTACTGCTTCTCCATCCATTCACTTCATCCCGTGGTCCCCGCTACTGTACTTACTTTTCAGCCACAGACCCGCCACCATGCCCTGCTCTACTCTCTGGACTGAACATGGGGAGGGAGGCTCAGTTTGAATGCTGTACAACGAGAACAGAGCACTGAGGGAGCCGCATGGAGAGAGCTGGCTCGTCCCTTCCACAGCCCCCGCTTCCTCCAGAGCTCCTGGTCCTGGGAACAGGAAGTGGATAAGGCAAGCCTCAGTGCTGAGTAGGCTCTCTGTCCCCACCCCTAACAGATACAGCTGACCAGAGTCCCCAGAGCTCAGCCAAACGCAAGGCCCTTGAAACAAAGCCCAACCTCTTGCTTCAGAGTCTGAGACCAGAAAGGAAAAGTTGGGTTAGAATAACAGAGGCAGCTGCAGGTTAACCTCCAGACAGATAGCCTACCCTTCTACCTCTGGGGGTAATTCAGTCCCCACCCAAAGCGCTGAGCCAAGTCCATGGGAGGATTGCCTAAAATGACCTTTAACCTTGACCCAGCTGCTACTCCATTCCTGCTTTAACTTCAGGGGGCGGAAAGCAGCTGCTGCAGAGATATCACCCCCTTAACCTGAAAAGGTCCTCCAGGAAAGGTCATCCCAGCAGATACCAGGTCCCCAGGGAGGAGGCTGGCTCTGCCACTAAGGCCTAGAATCAGCACTAGAACAAAATGGAAACTCCCAGATAGGGTTGTTCAGAAAAGGAACAATGAGGGGCTATGTAGTTAAGAGCACCCATGTCTGATTCCCAGCACCCACACAGCGTCTCACAACTACCCATCAGTTCTAGGGGACCATGCACACTTTCTAACCTCTGCCGGTTCCTGCATGCACGTGACACATACATACACTCAGGTCATATACATGAAATAGTTTTTTAATCAAAAAGGAACAATGCCTTTAGCCTGCTCTGATCAATGCCCAGGTTCACTTCGAATAGTCTAAAGTCCCACACATTGGAAGTCCTTATCCTGTAGAGATTAATGCTGAAGTCTTTATAAGTTAAATGTTAATGATGCCTTAGATAAGCTTCAATAATCTCATGGGGATGTCAACAGTGACAATTTACACTGTGCTGGAACCCCTTACACTCATCCCATCACTCACTCTACCTTTGCACTAATACATGTTTACAGTTTTCAGTAATATGACCTTCTTAACTCATAGAGGTTCAATATCTAATAGAATGAAATCCATACCAGCAAAGGATGCTTGAGGAACCGGTTTCCTTTTCTATTTTGTACATATTTTATAATCTTCATTAGGAAAGCAAACTGTTTCTTTTTCTAATCTGATAACGTGCACCACATACCACAAGTACAGAACTTCTCTCTGGCCCTGCATCTGTCCCAGCCTGTTTTTCTCAGCACAACTTGTCCTTCAGCATAAGTATTTCTTTTCTTTAAAATGTTTACTTCCTTACATATATGTGTGTGTTTATACACATATGTATGTATGTATGACTGCCTGCTTGTCTGCATGTACAACACAACAATTCAGGTGCCTGAGAAGGCCAGAGGCCTGAGCTACAGGCAGATGTAAGCTACTCATTGTGGTGCTGAGAATCAAACCCGGGTCCTCTACAAGAGCTGCAAGCGCTCTAACTGCTGAGCCGTCTCCCCAGCCCCGATTTTCATGCACAATTATAATAGCAGACCTGGTTGCGTGCGCGGTGGTGCAGGCCTTTACTCCCACCATCGCGGAGGCAGAGGCTGATGAACCTCTGATTTTGAGGCCAGTCTGGTCTACATAGTGAGTTCCAGGCCAGCCAAGGCTATACTGTGAGACCCTGTCTCAAATTTGAGAGAGAAAGAGAGAGCACTTCAGAAAAAGTGTAAATAGAACACGAGAGTCCAGCAGTGTTAGTAACCCTTCTCCCTAAGGTAGGAAGACACAACTGTGAGGCTGGCATCTTTGTGTCCCTTCTAAGATATGGGCCACATCTCTTAAGTAACAGAAGCACACGAAGAAGCCTCCCTGCATGCAGGTAAAGAATTGGTAGTGCTCAACAGAACTGTTCATTACATTAGTTAGAAAGTAAAGAAAGAGGAATCTTTGGGCAGGCCTCAGTATCTTGGTGGACTGAAATTTTCCTCTTGCTGCAACCAAATACAAATGTGACCTTGGCAGAGGGCAGGCACACCTTATTATGGTAGCACCTCATACAAATCTCTCCTTTTTGTACTGTACACCCCAGTTCCAGCAAATCCATCAAATTACCATCTTTCACTGTCCGACTCTGAGTATCATAACGATTACTAGTGTCTTCTTAGAGTATAAAGTCAAAGATGCTTCTCGGTCTTGCTTATGGTATTTGTAGATACAAGTCATCAGCTTCTTTCTGATCTCTAAACACTGCACTGAGCAACTCCTCCACACTTATCTTGCAGTGTGGCGCCAGATACCATCGAAATACTCATTCTCTGGGGCTGGGAGATGACGAGCAGCAGTGCTTGCCACAGCGGCTTGAGGACCTGAGTTTGGGTCTCCAGCACCCACCTAAAAACTCAGGCACAATGCTGCAACCACACTGTGTGGGGCACAGCGAGGAGGGGCCCTGGGGCTTGCCGCTCACCAGGTCCAGGTTCAACAAGACCCTGTTTCCAAAGGGGCAGGCGGGAGTCATACAGGACATCCGCCGTGGGCAGGGCATGCAGCCGGCACGCAGAGCGCACTCACGTTTCCCTTTATCTTCACTCTGGTTCTCCTTGCCTCCAAATTCCAGCTTTCTTAAACGTGTCTCTCCTTATCACGTCTTGGCTTCTTAGGGAAAGTCAAGTGTAAACATCTCTCTACCAAGCACATGAAAGCTGCCCTATTCCCTGCACCGACTCTTTCTGGTGTGAGTGTTGACAGTCCAGCACTGTGTATTCTGCATTCTTTCTTCAGCAGGGCATCAGAGCCCCTGAAGCTAGAGATACAAGCTGTTGTGAGCCGTCTGATGGGAGTGCTGGGAACCCAACGCTGGGCCTCTCCAAGAGCAGCACGTACTAACCACTGAGCCATCTCTCCAGCCTCCTCTTCTGCACTCTATTCTTTCACAGATATGCCCTTCAACTGACAAGGGAAGAACACTCCACAGAAGTTCACTTTGCTGTCTTGAATGTCAGTGCAACCAGTACATATTTTCTGGCATCTTCTACTACGCGGCAGTATCATTTACCCCACAGCAATCTGCAGAAGGACGGCAGTCCACAGGCTTAGCCGTCATGAGCAAGTTCTCTATCACAGTGTGAAAAAACTACCCATCTCTCCACTAGACCAGCTGTACATACGTGGAGCTAGAGAGCAGACTCGGGGAAGAGTCCAAGCTCTGTGTCTAGTACGCTCAGACCTCCGGAACACTCTACACTGTTTTCCCAGAAGGCCTAACTTAAGCTGTCTAGAAAGCCTCATTGCTGTTTCTTCTTTCTTTCTCCTTCCCTCTATTAGATGCCCGTTTCTGTTTTGTTTTGTTGGTTCCTAATGCTACTTCGGATCCAGGCTGACCCCAAATTCACTCTCTTCCCGATGCTCTTGCCTCCACCTCCCCCGTACCGAGATTACAGCTTGTACCACCGTGCCTGGCTTAAGATCATGTTTTTCTTCCTGGCTGTCTCGTATGATTACCTCCCAGGTGCTATTCCGGGTCACAGAAGCCGTTCGCTGACTCAGGTGAAGAAGATACAACCACAAAACGACCATGGATCACTGAATCAGACCCCTCCCTGCACCTTTCCTAAAACTCAGTCAGCACTTTAATCCCTGTGACTCTGACATGTCCGAGGAAGCAGGCACATAATGTGTTCATCCCTTTTCAAAGCAGCTAGAGGGCCAGCAAGATGACCCAGTGAGGAAAGGTGCCTACAGCCAAGCCTGAGAACCCAAATTTGATCCCCAGGACCAACATGGTGGAAAGGGAGAACCAGATCCCACAAGTTGTCCCCCGACCTTCAGAGACGCACCCTGGTACATATGCACACACACATACACACAATAAATAAATAAACTGCAATTTTTTTGAAAGCAGCCGGATCCTTAATGTTTGCTGAACTCTCGGGTCAGTTCAAGTCCTCAGAAGCCAGGCATGAGGCCTGAGCAGGCCTGAGAACCACCTGCCACAGCGAGGCTCCTAGGAGTTCTGATTCGGGGTGTCAGCACAGGGTTTCCCAGAGTAGTCTGGTGGCCGACTGCTTGGCATTTAACTGAGGTAATTACCTAGCGAGATAATCACACACGGACCAACTCTGGGCAGAACACTCCTGACCTTTCACTCAACTTGAGTTCCTACATCCCTGCAGCTCATTGCCATCGCTGGATAAGCTCAGGTGCCACCCAAGCGATGAAGTCAAAACCTGGGGACTGGAGAGATGGCTCAGAGGTTCAGAGCACTGGTTTCACTTCCAGAGGTCCTGAGTTCAATTCCCAGCAACCACATGATGGCTCACAACCATCTGTAATGAGATCTGGCGCCCTCTTCTGGTCCAAAGTGCAGGCAGAACACTGTATACATAATTTGAAGAAGTCAAAACCTGTGGGGCCACGCCCGCTGTCAACAAGTTGTTAAGGCTCCAAGTATCCATGGCAACACTGAGAACTAGTATTTTGTCCCCTTCAACGGGAGATCCTCAGTTCTTAGCAGTAATTGCTTTGGCTTCCTCGAATCCTGTCTTCCCACTGACCCCATCTTCTTTGGGCAGCTCAGATACTTTCAGGCAGGGAGTGGGTGATGAACATTTTGGAGTTTGAGGTTTTAAATTCTCTGGACGAGCTGAGAGTGGTGGCCTATGCCTTTAGGAAGGCAGATCTCTGAGTTTGAGGCTATCCTGGTTTACAGAACAAGTTCCAGGCTTACACAGGAAGACACCAACTCAAAAAAAAAAAAAAAAAAAAAAGGAGGCAGCTACAGAGATGGCTCAGCAGTTATGAGCACGGGATGCTTTTCCAGAGAAACTGGGTTTGACTCCCAGCACCCACATGGTGGCTCAAAGCCATCTGTAGCTTCAGTTCCAGTGGGTCCAACACCTTCTTCTGGTCTCCTTCGGCATCAGGCATGAACATGGTGCACAGACATGCATGCGGGTATAACACCTATGCACACAAAATAAACATTTTTTTCCCCCGAGCTGAGGACCGAACCCAGGGCCTTGCCTAGGCGCTCTACCACTGAGCTAAATCCCCAACCCGACAATTTTTTTTTTTTTTAATTCTCTGGATGATTTCATTATACAACCAGGATTGAGACCCACTGTCCCAAGCTCCTCTCCTAGTCTCCTCTAGACCATTCCCTTGGTACTTCTGAAGTGGAGACAAAAGTAACAGAGCAAAGAGACCAAGAATGAATCCCTAAGAGCCGTACAGGTCAAACCCTCACGCCGCTCTTCCCTTTCGTTTCTGGTGGGAAATTGGCTCCCAAATCCCCATTGACCCTATGCTGGGAATAGCCCAAGACTCTGATGCCGCCCTAATTGTTAAGGTGACTGTGGGACATGACCTCACCTCTAACTTAAGATGGCTCCTGGGAAAACCTTTCCAAAATAGGAAACTAGCTTCCAAGAAGGAATTCAAGGGGCAAAAGTCGGTCGGAGGCCCCGCTGTTCCACCTCATTAGTCACAGCACATGAGATCAGTCTCTCTAGTCAGGAAAAACTACATGGTCAAAGATCTCAGACAGACACACACCGAGATCCGAAGTCCTTCACAGTCCACTGTCTGTGCTAGCCAGCTCACAGTGAACTGCCTGCCCTCAGCAGTATCCACAGCAGCCCTCAGGCCTCAAGCAGACCCTTGAGAGTCCACAGCGTGAAATGCCGCGTCTCGGAGGTGCTGAGTCTTCAGTTCTATCCCCTGTAGAGTCAGCAAGCCAGCATCTGCCAAAGATCCTATTAGTACATACAGTTCCGTAGGACCAAGTGTGAGGCACGCGAAGACGCTTTTGCCTGCTCCCCAAAGAATGGTAGACGCCCTGTCCACAGCCCTCAGTAAATGATGCTGGATGTCTGGGCAGTAGGCTGACTAAAGACGTGTCCTGTTAACAAAAGGGAAAAAATATATAAACCAAACTAACTAGTTCGCAGAGAGCAAGACTAGGCAGGAACAGCACAGTGTCTAACCACGCGAACAGTGGCCAGAGCATCCGAGCTCTGAGAAAGGGCCAGTTGGACAGGCACGGACTTCTGGATGCTCAGCCCCAACTCTGCCAAGGGAAAACTCTACCTCTACCTCTTCTGTAAAACTGACGGGAAAAAGCTTCAGCTTTCTTTTCCCTCTTTTTTTTTTTTTTTTTTTTTTTTTTTTCAAGACAAGGTTTCTTTGTGTAGTCTTGGCCATCCTGGAACTCGATCTGTAGACAGGGTTGACCTCAAACTTACAGAGATCCGCCTGCCTCTGCCTCCAGAGTGCTGGGGTTAAAGGCATGCACCACCACTGCCCAGCTTCCTTTCTTTTTTTTCAATTATTTTATTATTTTACATGTATGGGTGCTTCACCTGCATGTGCACCATGTGTGAGCCTGCTACACTAGGCAACGAGAGGAGGGCATCAAACCCCCTAGAACCAGAGTTACAGTCAGGAGCCACCATGTGGGTGCTGGGAACTAAACCTGGGTCCTCTGGAAGAGCAGTCAGTGCTCCTAACCACTGAGCCATCTCTCCAGCCCCCTCTGCTTTCTCTTCTGCTCTCTGGAACATTACAAAACTAAAACTGCCTTTAGGTCATCCAAAGACAGAATGCAGAAAATAAAATTTTTAGACACTAATAAAAGTAGAGAGCCGGCCAGGCGGTGGTGGCACACGCCTTTAATCCCAGCACTCGGGAGGCAGAGCCAGGCGGATCTCTGTGAGTTCGAGGCCAACCTGGGCTACCAAGTGAGTTCCAGGAAAGGCGCAAAGCTACACAGAGAAACCCTGTCTCGAAAAACCAAAAAAAAAAAAAAAAAGTAGAGAGCCAAGTATGTTCCAGGCCATGTGTAAATGTACACATATTCTCTAATTTAGCCTGACAATAGGTTTTATTTTTTAATTGTTTTGATTACATTTACTCGCTAGGGATGCATGCCCCATAACACACATATTTAGGTCAAGGGCAACCTGCAGGCGTTGGTTCTCTCCTTCCACCACACCGGTCCCCATTAAACTCCAGTCACAAGGATCCAAGGCAAGGTCTTTACCTGGCACAGAGCCATCTTGAGACCCAGTTGTATTGTTGTTATCTTAGTGCTGAGAAAATCACATCTTTCAGTCAGCAATCAGCCCTAGGTCCGTGTCCCTTTCACCACAGCCCAGCCTTCCTTTTGTACAAACATGTAGGCCTGGAGGAGGAATTCTCCTATGTGATAATGCAGATGGTACCTGCGGAGAACCAGAGCACTCCACACAGCTCTGAGAAACCAGAACAGCCACCTTCAGATGGCGCTGGTTGGGAATGCAACCATTCTAGTAGCCCGGACTGAACTCAGAACTCAGAATTCATTGACTCAGCAAGCATCCATATTGAGTAACCACTGTGCTTCAGACATTGCAGGATCTGAGACTAAGACCTAAGTCTGCCTTCACAGAAAAACAGAACACGGACAATTCCAAGAACTGAGCGCCAGGAAAGTCCCTGAGAGCAAGCATCCTGTCTGGGGCTGCAGGGGCTGCAGATGGCTGCCAGGATCACTGCATAGAAATCGCTGCAGCAAGCGGCAGTGTCCCTCCCAGAGATGGCAGCACGTCACTACCCTGAAGATGAAACCAGCCGTGAGCAAAGTCACCCACTCACACAAACTCCAGCCATATCTGCCTGTGCCTCAACAGTTCCTGTGGGGGACTGCGCCCACCAAGGGCCAATAAAGAGCAGAAATCCGGTCTGCTGTGTTTGAAATTATTGCTGTTTGAATCGGAAAACGATGAAAATAAAGCCGAAATACAGATCACGCCTCTAGGAGCCAAGGGCCTTATCCTACAGAAGTGAAAACCTGAAACCAATACAGAGTTGACTTAAGATTAAGCCCAGTCCTGCCTGACTCTTTGCCCTTAACCACCATGCACGGATACCTCCAAAGGCAGAGGGTATCCCTATACCATTCCAGGAAGAGCCATTACGAAGGGCATCCAAAGCCAGAGGAGGTCTTGACTCTTCCCACCAACAGCTCTCCTTGCTCTCAGAGCCAGTTCTGGGTGTGCGAGCCTGAGGCTGAGATCAGGTGTCACCCCTGGTGATTTCCACCCTATGGCCAGGGACCATCCTGTCTCCACGTCCAGCACCGGGATTGCAGACTTGCACCTCAGCACCCAGCTTATACATGGGTACTGGAGATCCAGACTCAAGCACTGTATCCACTGAGCCTTTCCCTTCTTTATCCTGTGCTGACCATCCAACTTGGGTCCTTAGTCATGAAAGAACTCTATTGCTCAACTATACTCCTAGCCTCTCTCTCTCCTCCCCCCTCCTCCTCCCTAATACACACACACACACACACACACACTCACACTCACACTCACACAAATTCACCAGGTGTGGTGGTACACACCTTTAATCCAGCACTCAGGAGGCAGAGGCAGATGGATCTCTATGATTTTGAGGCCAGCCAGGACTACATAGTGAGAATCTGGAGATAGACAACACAGACAGAAAGAGACAAAGACAGAATATCTTTATGCCCTTTCCTACAAGGCAGTCTAGCATCTCCTCTCCCTTGTCCATCACGCCAAAGTTTCCTTGAGCTCCTGCTCATTCCAAATGATACTGCATTTCTTCTTAACATTTCCTCCAGAAAGACTGCTTTGAGTATGAACACACCAGCCCTAGCACACTGCCCTTCCTCTGTGCTCCCTCTTTTCCACACTACCACAGTGGCTTAGAATGGTTTACATATCCACCATGGACTAAATAAAGACAGGCTGATTAATGGATCTTTGTCCTCCCCAGATGTAGAACAGAAACAAGCTCATAGTAACACTGAGATTTTTCTTAGTGAATAGCTCTGGAATCCAGTTCCAACCTCACTGCCTTGAAATTGCCTTAGGAGAAAGCCCACGTGGGAAGTCACCCTGTCACTCACCCTTACCTAGCTTGACCTCTTAGAGCATCAGACACTGCTGCTCCCTATTTCTCAAACCGCTCTCTCCCAGTCACCGTTTCCGTCTGCCCTCTTCACAGGTTTCCTTCGTCATCACTTTGCAGAACTGACCTCTCTCAAACAGTGGTTTCCTTAGATTCCATTCTTTGTTCTCCCTTTGCACCCAAGGTCACCTCCTCCGTGCCCGTGGTTTCTATTACTATATGATAACATCCCCAAACCCTTAGCAGCCAACTGACTAGCTAGAGGGACTGGAGGGACAGCTCAGCAGTTATGAGTGCTTGCTGCTCTCTCCAAAGGACCAGGGTTCAGGTCCACTGGGCAACTTACAACTGTGCGTAATTCTAGCTCTAGGGGACCTGACACCCTCTTCTGACTTCTGAGTGAAACTGTCAAGGAATTAATAAAAGATATTCCATTTAAAAATACTAACAAAGGTTGGAGAGACGGCTCCGTGGTTAAGAGCATTTGTTGCTTTTGCAGAGGACCCTGGTTCAGTTCCTAGTACCCCCATGCCAGCTCACAACCATCTGTAACACCCGTTCCCAGAGGATAGGATGCCCTCTTCTGGCCTCCCTGGGCACCAGGTACACACCCTGGGTGTGCTCACCCCTAAAAAAAAAAATAAAATAAAATATCCAGCTGGTTGTGGTAATCCAGCACTCCAAAAGCAGAGACAGGTAGACCTTAGAGAGTCCCTGGTCAGCCAAGGCTACACAGTGAGACCCTGTCTCCAACACAAAAACAAGCAGGCAGACGTGAAGTTGCTTACACGTATGAAATTGTAGAAGAATTAATAAAGACCCTGCAAAACCCTCACTGGTTGCACTACTGATAACTTCTACACTGCTCTCAGAGCCATTGGCTCCTGTCCACCCAAGAGCCGTTTCCCCAGTCCAGGTTTGTCATTTGCTTCCCTAGTGACAACTGTAAAAGTTTCTTCTCCTTGGGTTTGGAGAGTTAGCTCAGTGGTAGAGCACTTGCCTAGCAAGCGCAAGGCCCTGGGTTCAGTCCTCAGCTCCAGAAAAAAAAAAAAAAAGTTTCTTCTCCTTTTTATTTATTTATTTATTATTTTATTTGTTTATTTATTTGTTTGTTTATAATGGTTTTTGTTTTGTTTTGTTTTTTGTTGTTGTTGTTTTGTTTTGTTTTTTCGAGACAGGGTTTCTCTATGTAGCTTTGCGCCTTTCCTGGAACTCACTTGGTAGCCCAGGCTGGCCTCGAACTCACAGAAATTCACCTGGCTCTGCCTCCCAAGTGCTGGGATTAAAGGCGTGCGCAACCACCGCCCGGCTGTTTGTTTATAATGTGTGTGGGTGTTTTTTCTGCTTGTATGTATGTGAACCGCATGCATGCCCAGTGCCTATGGAGGTCAAAAAAGGGCTTCAGACATCCTGGTAATAGAATTGGGCAGTTGTGAGCCACCATGCAGGTGCTAGGAATCGAACCCAGGTCCTCTACAAGAGCTCATTAGCACTGAGCCATCTCTCCAGCCCCTTGAAAGAGCTTCTTAATGGTATGTCTGCCACTGGCTTTGCCCTTGTTCCAATCCAGCTATATTGGTCTCCTGTTTAAAATCCTCGCCCACCCCCACGTTTTAGGAAAATTCTGAATCCTCACGAAGGCACAACTCTATCTCTAGCCCCGTGCTTCGTTTGCCCCTTTATATCCCACGGTCTCCTCCTAACACCCACACCTATACTGTTTCTCACCTGTGTGTCTTACTACAGTGTCTAGAAAGTCACACCCCCCTTCTTCAAAAGATTTAATGAGTCCCTAGAAGGAGAAAGGCACTGAGGTAGGTGCTGGAGCGCCAACAATAACCAATAGAAAGTTCTTTTTCCCGTAATGTTTGCACTGAAGAGGAAAGGCAGACAATAAACAAATCAATCTCTGATGCCCGCTGGTAATTAGTGCCACAGAGAAAAATGAAGCCGGGTGCTGGGGTGTGGCTCGGCAGGAGAGTGCTTGCCTGGCATGGATCCCAGCACTGTGAAACGAAACAACAAAAAGACAAGGAGGAAACAGAGAAAGAAAAGAGGGGCCCAGTGAGATAGCTCCGTGGGTGAAGTTGTCTGTCTCCAAGCCTAATGGCCTGAGTTTGATCCCCAGAATTCACAGGATGGAAGGAGAGAGAGAACTTATTCCTGCACGTTGTCCTCTGACCCCCACACGTGTGTTACACACACACACACACACACACACACACACACACACACACCATCAATAAACACAACCTTTAGTTTTTTAGGGAGGGGCTGGAGAGGCCGTTTGGTGGTTAAGCACGCCTGCTGCTCCTGCAGACCGGCATTCAGTTCAAGGCACCCACACGGCAGCTCACAGCAATCTGTAACTCAAGTCCCAAGAAGTCTGATGCCTCTTGGTGTACCCTCTGAGTGTACCGACACACACCACACACCACACACACACACACACACACACACACACACACACACACACACAAAACAATGAAAATATTTTGTAAAATGTTTTAAAGAGCGAGGCGGTGGTGGTGCATGCCTTTAATCCCAGCACTTGGGAGGCAGAGCCAGGCAGATCTCTGTGAGTTCAAGGCCAGCCTGGTCTACAGAGTAAGATCCAGGACAGGCACCAAAGCTACACAGAGAAACCCTGTCTCGAAAAAAACCAAAGGGAAAAAAAAATTTTTTTTAAAGAGAGAGTGAAAAACAAACAGGAAGAGTAATTGAGGAGACATTACTCCTGTTGTGGTTGGTTGGTTGGTTTCTGGTGTTGAGGATCAAACCTGGGGCATTACACACACTAGACACATGCTCTACCACGGAGCTACACCCCATCCCACAAGAAAGACCATTTCGACAGGTCTCTGGTAAGGTGGTATTTGTACCGAGAAGTGCATGGAGCTGGTCTGTGAACCTCTGGGGAAAGAGCCTTCCTGGCAGAAGGAACAAACCAAACCAAAAGCAGAAACACACCAGGCAGCATTCAGGAGAAGCGAGAGGCAAGTGTGGATGAAGCAGAGGGCAAAGAAAACAAGGAAGCCAGGCAACGCAGAACCTTTAGGCCACGGTAGGAATGTGAGCGCTTCATCCCAACTTTGATCCCTCCTCCTTTCAACACAGATGCAGACGCCATCCTCTGAGTCTCCGCCCGTCCTAGAGCCTGCTACACACATGGCTTGACTTATGTTTGCCTGGATCCCCTGCCACACTGCCAGCTACTTCAGCTCCATGTTTTATAAAGCCCACGACATTCAGTACGTTTTCTCAGCTCAAATTCTCATTCGTGGTCCTGATGCTGTTCCACAAGCAGCTTCCGGATGATGACTTTGTTTCCCAGGGACCATGGTCTTTCCCTCTGCTAAGGGAAGGGAATGTCCTTCATAATGAACATTTGGTCACTCACAATTAGAGACACATTGTGGGTCGTTTGAATGGGTATGGCCCCCCTAGACTTAGGTGTTTGAATACTTGTTCATAGTGAGTGGCACTATTAGGAGGTGTGGCCTTGGAGTGGGTGTGGCTTTGTTGGAGGAAGTGTGTCATTAGGGGGTGGGCTTTGAGGTCTCAAAAGCTCAAGCCAGTTCTCTGCCTGCTGCCTGAAGATCCAGATGTAGAGCTCTCAGCTCCTTCTCCAGCACTGTGTCTGCCTTCACGCTGCCATGCTTCCTGCCATGACGAAAATGGACTAAACCTCTAAAACCACAAGCCAGACCCAATTAAATGTTTTCCATTATAAGAGTAGCTGTAGTCATGGTGTCTCTTCATAGCAACAGAACCCTAACTGGCATACACATGCTCACCACTGTACACTAATACCTGGCACATCAATTTCTTTCTAAAGTAAACATGACTCAGCTCCCCAGAAAATGACCCAACTCTAGGTCACAGTGACCCACAGAAGGCATTGCTGACAGAAATAAGACAGGGTAAAAGGTCAAGAGAAATGAAGAAGAATGAGACAGAAGCAGCCTCTCACTCCAGAATCTAGTTAACATCCCTCACCACAACTGAGAAAAATCTGCCACAAAGATTACCTAAAGGAACAATATTCCTTCCATACAGAAATAGTTAAAATAAAAATGGACCATGCTTACATGATCTTTCAATTCAACCTCATTCTTTTCCCAGATGCAAACCTGTCCTTTTTTTAGGATCTCACTAATAAGATTATTGACTTAGTTTATAATCAAAACACATTTCTTTTTTAAGATTTATTTATTTATGTATATAAGTGCTTTATCTCCATGTACAACTTTATTCCAGAAGAGGGCATCAGATCCCACTAGAGATGGTTCTGAGTCGCCATGTGGGGACTTGAACTCAGGACCTCTAGAAGAGCAGCCAGTGCTCTTAACCACTAAGCCATCTCTCCAGCCCCCAAAACACATTTCTTAACTCCTTTGTATATTATGAACCACCCTATGATCTCATTTACCAAAGGGAGGGGGGAGTTCCTGGCAACGCTTTGAACCACATAACTTCAGAAACCCTGCAAATTATATAAATGGATATTGTTGAAAGCTCAAGAGCAAACTTTTCTGGAGAGATCCACCCTCCATTTGTGTAAATAACTCCTTGTCCTGAGCATCTCTCTCCCCACCATGGTCATGCTCAGACCTATGTTAAAACCTTTTGCTTAGAAACTCCAACTTTGGGGAGCTGGAGGGATGGCTCAGCCATTAAGAGCACTGGCTGCTCTTCCAGAGGATGCAGGTTCAATTCCCAGCACCCACATGGTGGTCCACAACCACCTTCAATCACTTTCAAGTCATCTGATACCCTCTTCCTGACTCTGTGGGTACCAGGCAAGCAAGTGGTGTCCTTTACACACATGCAGACAAAACACTCATACACATAAAATAAAAAATAAATAACTTTAGACTGGAGAGACAGCTCAGAGGCTGAGAGCACTTGCTGCTCAGTCATAAGGTCCAGAGTTCAGATCCCAGCACCTACATCAGTTGGTTCACCTGTACCTCCAACTTCAATGTATCTGACACCCTCTTCTGGCTTCTATGAGTACCTGCACACACATCTGTGTACATAGATTTACACACACACACACACACACATATATATATAGACATAGACATACACACATAAATAAAATAAATTAAATCTTTAAAAAGAAAGGAAACTCCAACTTTCAGGCTGAGGAAAGGACTCAGTGGCTAGAGTGTGTGCCGGACTTGCAGAGACCTGTTATTCTCAGTACCCACTTTGGGTGACTCACAACCGCCTATAACTCCAGGTCCACAAGGATCCAATGCCTCTGGCCTCTTCGGGTACCTGCACAGACATGCATCTATCCACATGTGTACATCTACATGCACATAATTAAAATAAAATAAGTCTTTAAAAACATATTGTATAGTGAAGAGCCAAATGTGGTGGCACATGCCTTTCATCCCAGAACTCAGGAGGCAGAGGCAAGAGGACCCCTAGAGTTTGTTTGAGCTACATTTTTTTTAATTCTGTAGGCCAAGCACGGTGCCACATCTTTAATCTCAACACTCAGGATGCAGAGGCGGGTGGATCCGTGAGATAGAGACTAGGCTGGCCTACCTGGCCAGTTCCAGGCCAGCCAGTGCTATATAATGAGTGTCTCCCTCTCTCTCTCTCTCTCTCTCTCTCTCTCTCTCTCTCTCTCTCTCTCTCTCTCTCTGTGTGTGTGTGTGTGTGTGTGTGTGTGTGTGTGTGTGTTCCTCCCTCCCTCCTTCTCTCTGCTATATAGTGAGTCTCTTTCTCTCTCTCCCCTTCTCTCTCTCTCTCTAAATAAATGTAATTTATATTTTATATAGGAAACTCCAACTTTGCTTCATACTGACCCATACTGAACTACTTTCCACCATGAGGCTGCGAATCCTGGATTCGCCTGAGCGGAACTCTACAAAGAACTCCTCAGCTGCTGCAGCTGTGGTGTGAATCTGGGCCTCTCACTCCTCTGCTGTGGACAGAAGGACTTCAGGAGCCCAGCACACAAGCCCAGAAGCCTCTACCTCATCACTCGGTCCATCTCCCTCCCTTCAAACGGTGGCCCCCCCCATGCTGACCCATTCACTTCTGAGAGCTCCCACACACTTCTCATCACAGAAGTCCCAGTAATTCTTTCTCCAGCCCCTCACCTCTGTCCCTAAGACCACTCCTTTTCACTACTCTCCACGAGTGAAACCATTTCAAAGCGAAAAGCAAAACTAGAGTTGTGTTATCGGCTTCTCTCATGCCTGTCCCCACATTTCCACTGCATGGCACACTCTAGGACAGCATGTCTGTCTCCCTCCTGCCATATGAGCTCTTGAACAGAAAGGGATGTGCATTATTATCCTTTACCAGCACCAAATAAAATGTCTAGCACATAGTATGCCTACATCATGCTTTCTGAAGAAGAGAATGGATGACAGCTGTATAGTAAAGCCTTTCTCCTGTTAAACATGAAGAGTTAGCTTGAGAATGTCCTTCTAATTCAGAATGTCCCTCCAGGCCTCAGCATCTGACTTACACTATGAGCTTATGAAACAGTGACTGAAGAACTGAAACCATAAATCATGTCACTAAATTCTTACCATCTTGGCTGCCCTTCTGAACCGTCTTCCCAATCTCTATCTCTCGCTGAACAAAGTCCAGATACTACCTATGTAGTATCTCACGTATGTGACCACTCTCAAACTGCAGGAAAAGTAAAGGCCTACAACACCCAACGAGATAGTAGTAACTTCAAGCATAATTATAATCAAAACACTTGTTCAATGTATGGTTTTCACTGAATCTTTCTTACATATGGGTTCTGTTTGTTTTGAGACAGAAATCATTCACTGTGTCCCCTTGGTTGGCTTAGAACTCACTATATAGACCAGGCTGGCCTTGAACTCACAGAGTTCACCTGCCTCTACCTCCAGAGTGCTGGGATTGAAGGCATGTACCCCCCCCCCACCATACCCTGTTTGTTTTTGTTTTTGTTTTGAGACAGGGTCTTGCTTTTTGTAGGCTAGACTGGCCTTGAACTCATGATACTTCCACTTTCATTTTCCAAATGCTGGAATTGGAGACAAATGCCACATGCCCAGCTGCTTTTCACCAAACCTCTGAAATATGTTATCCAGAACTCATGGGCTCAAGTAAGCATCCTGTGTCTGGAGTAGTTACATCACAGCAGCTAAGCTCCCTGACTCTCAATTCATTCTCACATTATACTAGAAGTAAAGTCACTGCTCCTTACACCTAGACACACACAACTGTTGAGCTCAGCCTCAAACACATAGAGCACACTCTTCACTCTACCAGGGTTGTCTTAAAAGTATGCCCTGAACCCACATGCACACCTCGTGCCTTTTACTCACTGGGGAAGTCCAAAGACTCTTCGGAACTGTGGCTACTCTGCATGTTCTCTCATGCATGTGTATGCATGCGGGTGTTCAAGAGTTTGAGTACATTTCTATTCCCAAATTAGAAACGGCAAATTAGAGAGGAGTGACAGATGTAGGAGGGCATAATGCCAGAATCAAGGAATGACAGGCAGCTGTCACAGGTGGCACAAATAGACATCAGGAAAGAATAAGACCCAGAGAACCAAAGTCAAACTGCTAAGGAAGCAAATGTTCTTCCCTACCCAAGGGGCCCAAGGAGACCTCACAGTTACAGAAAAAAATTAAGATGCGTTTAGAGCCAGACTTCATTATTTAGCAAGACCTTGTCTTGAGAGGAAGGGAGGGAAGGGAAAAAAAAAAGGAACTGTGCAATAATAACCCTGCGTCATCAGAAGAAATGTCAAATTACAAAGGCAAGCAAATGCTCCACTGGGTTGAAAGAGATGTCAGCAAAAGTGGTTAAAATAATAGAGGCCTGGTGCTTACAGTGATGCAGTCGCCTTAAAAATATCACTTAGGAAAATGATCCTTCTCTACACAAGCTACATTACTTTATACCACATTCGAGGAGCCCAAGACCAGCATACTAAAAGGGGTTTCACCAGTGAGTGACCTACCAGATCACACAAAAGTGACACAAGAGAAATTACAGGTCACATCTGAGACCTCATGGAAAAGGCTTCCTTCCCCAAGAGTGCCTTCTGGCCTTCCTGACTATTGCCTTGCATGACAAACATCCCCCACACAGAGATCAGTGTCAGCCACAAACATGGGTGTGTAGGTCACAAGAAACAGTGGCTGTTTACATAACCGTAAAGCAGGGAATGGAAGAAGCTGAGCAAAGATAGCAATGAAGCAAGCAAGAGAGTAGGAAATAAGGGGAGTGAAGTCAGCCCCGGGAACAGCGGCACTGGTGTGTGTAAAATCCTGCACACGCTGCTGCTGCTGCTGCTGCTGCTGCTGCTGCTGCTGCTGCTGCTCAACTGCACTGGTATAAAATCCTGCACACAATGCTGCTGCTCCATAAACTGACAGACTGTCTACACTTCACAGCTGGGGGATCAGAGTAATCTCCAAGGTCCTATGATCACCCAGGTTAGAACAGGCACTGGAAAGAAGGGACTAGCACAGTGGTTCTCAGCCTTCCTAATGCCGTGACCCTTTAATACATACAGTTCCTCATGCTGTGGTGACCCCCATCCACAAAATTATTTTGTTGTTACTTCGTAACTGTAATTTTGCTACTGTTATGAATCGTAATGTAAATATCTGATATGCAGGATATCTGGTATGTGAGTGTGGGGTCGAGACCCATCGGTTGAGAATCACTGGACTGCAGAGTAGCTGCCTCTGGGCACTTTCACTGTGGCTCTATTCATACAGATTTTTAAGAGAAGAAAAAGTCAAGATGGATCAAAATGGTAAGTCTACAACTCTAGCCCACAGAAATAGTCATGCAAACTGCCTCCAAGAAATTTGCTTCACCAATAAAACTCACACAGACTAAGATGAAGAAAGGAAAAAATGGATCATGAAATGGAAACCAAAGTAGCTGGCTTTTTATCAAACAGAATACACTTGAATTAAAAAACTATAAAGTATCTCGGCACAGTGACGCACACTGTTAATCCCAGCATTCAGGAGGTGGAGGCAGATGGGTTTCTGTAAATCTGAGGCCAGCCTGGACTACACAGAGAGTTCCAGGCTAGACAGGACTACATACTGAGACTCTGTCTCAAAACACAAACAAACAAAAACCCTACAAAGAAGAGGGTAGAGTGAAGTACACTTGTATTCCCAGTTGAAGCAAGAGGATCACAGGAACCCAAGAATTCAAGAACTAGAGAATACTATAAGAAGCCGGCAGTGATGGCGCACACCTTTAATCCCAGCACTCGGGAGGCAGAGCCAGGCGGATCTCTGTGAGTTCAAGGCCAGCCTGGTCCACAGAGCGAGATCCAGGATAGGCACCAAAACAGCACAGAGAAACTGTCTCAAAAAAAAAAAAAAAAAAAAAAAAACTATAAGAATAACAAAACTATAAGAACAGAAACTATAAAAGCTCAAAAAAAGTCAAAGTCACAATGATAAAGAGATCAATCCAACAAGAAGAAATAATAGAGGCTATAGAGATGACCCAGCAGATAAGACATTTGCTGCTCTTGCAAAGGACCTGGGTTCTGTTTCCAGCACCCACCTGGCAGCTCACAACCACCTGTAACTCTGGTTCTGGGGAATCCAACACCCTCTTCTGGCTTCGTTAGGCACTGCACGCACATGACACATACATGCAGGCAAAACACTCATACAAGTTAAAATAGGTAGGTAAGCAGGTAGGGGTGGAGAGAGAGAGAGAGAGAGAGAGAGAGAGAGAGAGAGAGAGATGAAATCTTGCTGGGCAGTGATGGTGCACACCTTTAATCTCAGCACCTGAGAAGCAGAAAAAAGCAGATCTCTGAGTTCAAGGCCTACTTGTTCTACAGAGTGAGTTCTAGGACATCCAGGGCTACACAGAGAAACTCAACCTAAAAAGAAAGAAAGAAAAAAGAAAGAAAGAAAGAAAGAAAGAAAGAAAGAAAGAAAGAAAGAAAGAAAGAAAGAAAGAAAGAAAGGAAGGAAGGAAGAAAGAAAGAAAGAAAGAAAGAATCTTTTTTTTTTCCTTTTGAGATAAGGTCTCACTACATAACTCGGCTAGCCTGGAACTTATGCAGACAAGGCTAGCCTTGAACTCACAGAGATCTGTCTGCCTCTGTCTTGGAATGTTGAGATTAAAGGTGTGGACTACCACACCTTGCCTAACAAATAAATCTTTGAAAAGAAAGAGGAGGGAGGAGGAAATAATTGTAAATGTCCACCACCATCTCTGGCTTTTATAATCTTCCTACTCCTTCCACAAAAGTCCCTGAGCCTTAAGGAAGTGGGTCTGATGAGACATCCCATCTAATAGCTAGCTCCTCAGAGAACTAACTCCTCCATCTCTTGTTCTCTGACTTTGACCAGTTGTGGGCCTCTGTGTTAATTGCTGTCTCCTGCAAGAAGCAACCTCCCTGATGACGGTTGAAAGATGCATGTAGTGGTTTGAATGAGAATGCCCTCATGGGCTCATACGTTTGAATGTTTGGCCTCCAGTTTGTTTAAACAGTTTAGGAAGGATATGGAGGCATGGCCTTATTGGAGGAGGTGTGTATCCTGGATCTCGCACTGGGAGCAGGCTTTGGGGTTTCAAAAGACTCATGCCATTTCAAGTTCTCTCTCTCTCTCTCTCTCTCTCTCTCTCTCTCTCTCTCTCATCAAGATGTGATCTCTCACGGGTGCCTGTCACCATGCCTTTGCTCTGCCATCATGGACTCTAACCCTCTGAAACCATAAGGCCAATTAAATGTTTTCATTTATATGTTGACTTGGTCACAGTGTTTTATCAACACAATAGAAAAGCAGCTGATGTGATTTGTTAATCTACAGTAAGTCATTAGGAGTCAGTTTAATGCTATATCCATTTAGCAGAATAATAGTAGTAGGGTCTCCCCAGGGCCATTGACCTACCTACTCACAGGTCACAGCCCTAATAATAGTGCTAGGAATGGGTTCCATCTCACAGGATAGGGGTGTGTGTGTGTGTGTGTGTGTGTGTGTGTGTGTGTGTGTGTGTTAAATGTGTATGAGTGTTTTGATGTATGTCTGTGTACCACATGTGTGCCTGCCACCCATGTAGGTCAGGAGAAGGCCTCAGATCTCCTGGAACTGGAGTTACAGAATGTTGTTTGTTGAGCTCCCATGTGGGTCCTGGGAATCAAGCCTGGGTCCACTGGAAGATCAGCAAGTACTCTGAACTGATGAGCCATCTCTCCAGCCCTGTAGATCAGGCTTAAATCCACTCAGGAAGCAGCTGGTTATTCCTCTAACATTCAGACCACCATTGTACTCATTGGAATGTCTTGCCAAACAGGCTGTTATTATAGTTCTCAAGGTTCATAGCTGGGTGAGACTGGCCATTATTTTTCTCCTCCAGTATATGGATAACACCTTCCAGCACTATGAACGCTAGCCAGTAGAGACGAAACTTCCAGGTCAGTACCAGCTTGACATTGCATGTGGTGTCTGTCTTCAGCAATGGTGTCTTACCATCACATTCTGAAGGTGACCAATAGCACTGGCAATGGCCTGTAATTTTTGGAAGTCTACTGTACTCACTGGCCAATAACTCCAAAAGGTATAACCCATTCCTAGCACTGGGCTTTTTATGTGTTAGTCTGTGGTATCTAGCAAGAGCTAGACTAAACAAGAAAGAAAGAGAATCTCAAATAAGTGAAATCAGAGATGAAAGGGAGACATTACAAGTGAAATACAGAGGATCATTAGGGATCGTTAGGAATATACAACAAAAATTGGAAAACCTAGAAAAACTGAATAAATTTCTGAACACATATAATCTGCAAATGGAATTGTGAGGACATATAAAACTAAGCAGACCACTAACAAATAATAAGATTGAATCATAGAAAAAAATTCTCTCAAGAAAAAATTCTTGCCCAACATAATGGTGCTTGTCACCAAGCCTGCTGACCTGGGTTTGACCCCTGTGACCCACATGGTGGAAAGACAGAACAGATTCACACAAGTTGTCCTCTGACCTACACACACATACACACACACACACACACACACACACACACTAAATTTTGTTTTGTTTGTTTGTTTGTTTGTTTGTTTTTTCGAGACAGGGTTTCTCTGTGTAGTTTTGGTGCCTGTCCTGGATCTCGCTCTGTAGACCAGGCTGGCCTCGAACTCACAGAGATCCGCCTAGCTCTGCCTCCCGAGCACTGGGATTAAAGGCGTGCACCACCACTGCCACTTTTTAATATGTTATTTATAGAGAGAGAAACAGACTGCGGCCCCCTAGTAGACAGCTTTGCTTCTGAGTCCTGCAGAACTGGAGACTGAACCCAAGACCTCAAAGGTGCTAAGCAAGTGTCCCTCCACTGAGCTGCCCCCAGCCCATCACCAGCTGGTTTTGTTGCTGTTTTGTTGAAGCAGACTGCAGTACCAGGGACTGAATCCAGCTCCTCACGAATGCTAAGCACACAAACATTCTAGCACCGAACCACTCACCCAGCCCATGAGCATGGTGGTGCATGCCTGGAATCCCAGCATTCAAGAGGCTGAGGCAGGAGCAAAAGTATCACAGGTTCAAAGCCAGTTTCTGACTGCACAGCATTTGATATTTCAAAATTTTTTTTTAATTTTCAAAAATAAAAAAAGCCAGACATGGTGGCGAATGCCTTCAATCCCAGCACTTAGGAGAAAGAGGCAGGTTGACCTCTGTGAGTTCAAGGCCTACTGATCTACATTCCAAATACCAGTCCAGCAAGTACTACATAGTGAGACCTTATCTCAAAATAAATTAAACATTTAAAGATTTTAGACAATATCAAAGAGAAATATACAGGGATGCAAAAATGTTTTAACATATATAGTATACAGTCAGGCTGGGGCCATAGATTAGTGGTAGAGCATTTATTCAGCATACACGAAGCCCTGAGTCCGATTCCTAATAGCAAAAAAGAAGAGGTAAAGGCATTTGCTGCTAAGCCTGATGACCTGAATTCCATCCCCAAGACACACAGGACACAAGCTCACCAGCACACATACACACATGCATACATAGAAAATAAATAAATGTAAAATATTTTTAAAAGCTATACAAATCAGTACACATGATATATCAGTCACATTAACAAAGTGGAGGATAAAAAGTATATTAACATTTCAGTCAATGCAAAAATCAACATTATTTCATAATAAAAATCCTCAGAGTCAGCGCTGAGGAGACAATATAGCTCAATAGTAGAGCACAGGGTGGAAAATAGCTCAGTTAATAAAATTTGATCTTTAGCACCTACAAAAAAAAGCACCCATGGTGTGGAGCTGGAGAGATGGCACAATTGGAGTGCACTTTGCTGCTCTCAAAGAGGACCCAGGTTCAGTTCCCAGCACCCACATGGTGGTTCATAATTGCCTATAACTCCAATTCCAGGGGATCTGACTCTGCCTTCTGGCTTTATTGGGCACAACACACATGATGTACTTATATACATGCAAGCAAACACTCATACACATAAAGATAAATACACCTTTAAAGAAAAAAACTAGGTTGTGTTGTGTGCACTGGGAAGGCAGAGACAGAATAACCCCTGGAGCTCCCTAGCCAGCCAGCCTAACCTAATTGATAAGCTCCAATTCCCAGTGAGGGATTCTGTCTCATAAAACAAGGGCTGGAGAGATGGCTCATTGGTTAAGAGTACTGGCCGCCCTTTCAGAGGACCCAGATTCCATTCCCACCATCCACATGGCTCACAACCATCTGCAACCCCAGTTCCAGGGGATCTGACACTCTCTTCTGGCCTCCTTGGGCACCCAGCATGCACATGGTACTCATACACACATGCAAATAGAACAGTCATCCACAGAAAATAGGAATAAATAAGGCGAATAGCTCCTGAAGGATGAAACCCAAGGCTGATCTCTGACCTCCAAACACCACACACACACACACACACACACACACACACACACACACACATACACACACACACACACACACACACACACACACACACACATACATGCATGGTGGGGACACACACTATTTAGGCCAGCCAGGGCTGCACAGTAAGAGGAAATCAGGCTACAATTAAGCTGGAAGTTTCCTCCCCGCTGGGTAGCTTTCATAGTCCCAGAAGGTGCTATGATCTTACCCAACTGTGAACCATGTGGGATACAAGCCTGCCTGCCCGGCAAGATGTCCCCTTTGGCACAACAGAAGATGTGACGGTGATGTGGTTAACCAACCACTTTGTGATTGGATTTGAGGCTGGCTCTACAGGAGGGAATTCCCACCTGGTACTGTAATCCGTGTCTAAAGCCATGGTACAGGAGGCCACAGGTCCTAGGGGGACACTTACCACTGTTGTGTGACTAAATGAACATGGTACCAAACAGCCTTCTAAATATTAATATTTATAAGCAGAGATTAGTGTTGCTCTCAACCTTGGTCAGAGAAGCTCCTTTTGCTCTGGGCAATGATTAATGCAGCGACTCCCAGGTGGTCAATGACCTGAGAACAAGTATCTGGGAGTTCTCAGCCCTAAATAGTACATCTTTACCACCTGCTCCAAGGCTGAAGGGCCATCTTGGAAGAGAGGATGGAAAAAGTGTCAGATCTGGAGGATGGGGGAGGGCTGTGAAATGTCATTGCACTCAGGAACTCTCAGAGCAAGAGCTGCTCAAGGCAGAGCCAGTCAACATCAGGGAGAGGAGAGGGCTCCTGAAGGACCACTGGCTGTTAAAGTTGCTGGAGGAAAAGGAGGAATTATTTCTTTTCTTCAGTGGTCTAGCCCATGCACCAATAAATAACTGTCCACAAATGCTCATGCAAGCAAGCCTTATCAAACACAGCAGGTCACAAATAAACAAAAAAGATGTGAAGTGGGAGGGGATGAGAGAGGGTAACAGGAGTGAAAATGACCCAAATACATTGTATAAATGTATGAAATTATCAAAAAATAATACTTTTAAAGACACATTTTTCTCACTGGGCAGTGGTGGCGCACACCTTTAATCCTAGCACTCGGGAGGCAGAGACCAGTGAATCCAAGACCAGCCTGGTCTACAAAGTGAGATCCAGGACAGGCTCCAAAGCTACAGAGGAACCCTGTCTCAAAAAACAAAAACAAAACAAAACAAAAAAGGACACATTTTCTCAAGCGGATGGTGAGGACCAACACCTGACTTGTCTTCTGACTGTGGTACAGACATACCCACAGAACAGGTGAAGGTGTGTGTGTATACACACACACACACACACACACACACACACACACACGATAAATACACATATTTCAGTACTTGCAGCCTGGATCACAAAGCAAATTGAGGCCAGGCTCAACTGTATAGTCAGACCTCATCTCAAAGAAATGAATGACTTTGAACTCCCGATCTTCTTGCACCTTACCACCACCACCAAGTACTGGTATTACAGGCATGCACCACCATGCCTGCTTGACTCTTACAGAGTATAGAATGAGAAGTGTTGGCCACAGAAGTAAGGCAAGTGAGGAGCACTGAAACAGGGTAGAGGAAGTCAGGTTATCCCTGTTTGCATAGGACACTATGTCATACATAGAAAAACTCAAGACTCCAGCCCAAAACTGTCAGAACTGACAAATTCAGTAAGGTTGCAAAATAGAAAACCAGCATTTAAAAAATAATTCACTCTTTAAACAGAGAATTCTCAAAAGAAGAATCTTGAATGGCTGAGAGACATTTAAGGAAATGCTCAACATCCTTAGTTTTCAGAGAAATGCAAATCAAAACAACTCTGAGATACCACCATATACCTGTCAGAATAGCCATAATCAAAAACACTGATGACAGTCTATGTTGGAGAGGATGTGGAGCAAGGAAAACATTCTTCCACTGTGCAAACTTGTGCAACCACTGTGGAAATCAGTACGGCAGTTTCTCAGAAAACTGGGAATCAATCTACCTCAAGACCCAGCCATACCACTCTTGGGCATATACCCAAGGAATGCTCACTCATACCACAAAGACACATGCTCAACTATGTTCATAGCAGCACTATTTATAATAACCAGAACCTGGAAACAACCTAGATGCCCATCAACTGAAGAATAGATTAAGAAAATGTGGTACATATATATACACATTGGAGTACTACTCAGCAGAGAAAAACAATGACATCATGAAATTTGCAGGCAAATGGATGGAACTAGAAAATATCATCCTGAGTGAGGTAACCCAGACTCAGAAGGACAAACATGGTATGAATACTAGATGTAAAGCAAAGGACAATCAGACTGCAACCCACAGAACCAGGGAGGCTACCTAGCAGGGAGGACCCTAGGATGACTATGGCTTATAATAAGTTTCGGTTTTGCCCAATCACTGGGCAAGCTTTAGTGAAACATTTCATCATTAGGATAAGAATTATCAAGCTGATGAAAGAATATGCTGGCTGTACTTCCAGGAGGGGAGGCTAAAATCTTTTTAGGTTATGGATTAGCCTATAGAAAAATGTCTGCCGTAAATCAAACAGTGAAGGGGAAGATGAATAGGAATCTCACACAACTTAAGTAAAACATAGCTCTCTGAACAGATAAAAATGGGTTTCTTCTGTATCCCAGAATCTAATCAATATTTATATGTATAATTCAGCTATCATTTGGCTTATTGGGAAATGTTATTTTTACTATATTCTACAGAGAAAATATTTTCCAGTTTCAAATAACCCTGGACTTTTGAATTATAACCTGTTTTTATGTTTAAAAAAAAGTCTGTATGATAAAAATAATAATAATTAGCTTTTCTATACACCAATACTGAAATTGCTGGATGACAAATCAGGACCCATTCTCATTCACAACAGCCACCAAAAAGAAGGTCCCCGGAATAAATGTAAACAAGGAAAGTAATGATTTCTACAATGAAAATCACAAAACAACACTTAAAGCTAAAGCAGATATACATACACACATGAAAACTAAAAAGGACACACACACAAACACACTCACAAGAAAAAAGAGGAGCTGGGCATGGTGAGGTCTTGATCCTTTGATCCCAGCACTTGGGGACAGGAGACAAGTGGATCTTCATGAGTTTGAGGCCAGCCTGGTCTAAATAGAGTTCCAAGACAGACAGAACTACATAGAGGGATCTTGTCATAATAGAGGGGTAAAAATTCACAAAAGAAAGCTTGTCATATGACCCTGAAATGCAAAGGCTTGTACCCCCTGGCTTGCGGTTTTTTCCCTTTAAAAAACCTTCACTCTGAGAGCTCAGGGCCATCCCTCTTCACCTGGCTAGCCAGTGTGTTGGAAGCAGACCAAGCTCAGGCTTGCTTGTTTTAATAAACCCCTTTGTTTTTTGTTTTTTGTTTTTGTTTTTTTGGTTTTTTTTTTTTTTTTTTTTTTTTTTTGGTTTTTCGAGACAGGGTTTCTCTGTGTAGCTTTGCGCCTTTCCTGGGACTCACTTGGTAGTCCAGGCTGGCCTCGAACTCACAGAGATCCGCCTGGCTCTGCCTCCTGAGTGCTGGGATTAAAGGCGTGCGCCACCACCGCCCGGCTTAATAAACCCCTTTGTACTTGCTTCGAATATTGGCTCTGTGGTGGTCTTGCTTGAGGGTCTCGCGACACGGGCACAAACCCACACACAGGTCTGGGCATAGTCACACTGTCAGTGGCAGACACAGAAGCATCACTGGGCTTGCTGGCCACCAGCTTCAATGCAGGTTCAGAAAATCACCCTGTCTGTTGGAGCCCATTTAGATTTCCTAGTGGCTTTACCCAGCAGGTCTGCATAAAGAGGATGATGGTACCACGGGCCTGAGTACCAGTTGTCTGAGATGGTCTGCACTTGGCTGTGCTGGGGGGAAGTCTTTTGCTCCACCCCTTGGCATTCCTTTAAAAGCCCTATGGCAGAGACAGTCAGGGCCCACAGACTAGGATCCAGGGCCGATGGATTAGGATCCAGGCCCTCCTGAGGCTATTTTTCTGTTTCTCTCCCCTCTATACGTCTATATTTATTTATTTTTATTTATTTATTTATTTGTTTTGTTGTTGTTGTTGTTGTTTTTCGAGACAGGGTTTCTCTGTGCAGCTTTGCGCCTTTCCTGGAACTCACTTTGTAGACCAGGCTGGCCTCGAACTCACAGAGATCCGCCTGGCTCTGCCTCCTGAGTGCTGGGATTAAAGGTGTTCGCCACCATCCCTGGCTATATTTCCTGCTGCTCCTACTCAAGAGTACTCTGGGGAAAAGTGGGGGTGGGATGGCCCCCCACCCCTGTCTCAGTGCATCTCAGTGGAGTAAGGTAGAGAGCGAGAGATCAGAACACCTGACATCTCTCTCTGGGTTCTGCTTGTGCACACAGTTTTTTGTTTTTAAATCACAAAATTCACTGGAGGGGGGAGGTGCTTAATAGCTAGAGCAATCCTGAACATGCAAGTTGGAAGCCAGCCTGGTCGACACAGCAAGTTCCAGGCCAGAAAAGGCTACACAGTGAGACCCTGTCTTGATTTAAAAAAAAAAATAAAAATACAAAAGTGGCTGAGCGGTGGTGGCACACGCCTTTAATCCCAGTACTCAGGAGGCAGAGCCAGGTGGATCTCTGTGAGTTCGAGGCCAGCCTGGTCTCCAAAGCGAGTTCCAGGAAAGGCGCAATGCTACACAGAGAAACCCTGTCTCGAGAAACCAAAAAAAAAAAAAAAAAAAAAAAAGTGATTTAAACAGTGGTTTAAAAAAAAGAGAGAGAGAGAGGGGGAGGAGGGTTACCAGAATCTGGGAAGGGAAAAGGAAGTCAAGGGGTGGGGATAGGATGATTGACAGCACAGGGGTGCAACTGGAAAGGACAAATAACTTCTAAGATTGGACAGCACAGTCAAACAGTGGTTGACAACAGTTTATCGAATGTTTCAGAATAGCTGAACAAATTTTGAACATTCCCAACACAAAGAAATGATGACATGACAGAATGCCGTCACCTGGCTGATTGTCCATGCTGTATATACCAATTAAAATGCCACACTGGGGCTGGAGAGGGGACTCAGCCGTTAAAGGTTAGGCTTGCAACCAAAAAATATAAAATCCACACGATCTCTCATAATCCATACAGCTACTGTGTGTCAATATGCCTATAATCAAAAATCACTCATGACCCAGGCACAGTGGCACAGGCCTACAATCCTGTACTGCAGAGGCTGAGCCATGAAGATCCCAAGCTCAAGATCAGACCGGGTAATGTACTGAGTTCCAGGTCAGTCTGTGCTATACAGCAAGGCCCTATCTCAGAAAAAAAAGGAGGAGGGGGAGGAGGAAAGGAAGGAAGGAAGGAAAATTGGAAAATTGCATGGCACCATTACCCATGATCCCCTGCAAATCTGAGAAACAGGAACTCGTGTACAGGGCCATGAACAGGACCAGCAGCTAGGCAATCTGATAATGCTAAGAATTACAGGTACAATGGTATTGTCCTACGTCACTAGAAAAGGAAAGAGAACAAAGCTACCCTTGAAGGAGAACAATCAGGAAGGACATGAGAGCGTGCCAATTGCTACATGCCACCAGACATAGGGAAAGGTGAGGTGAGGCATCTTCCTTTTCCGAGACAGGGTTTCTCTGTGTAGTCCTGACTGACTGTCCTGGAACTCACTCTGTAGCCCAGGCTGGCCTCGAACTCACAGAGATCCGCCTGCCTCTGCTTCCCAAGCGCTGGGATTAAAGGCGTGCACCGCCACCGCCCTGTTCTTCCTTTATTTTTTAGCACTGTACTAAATTGTTTGTTTGAGACAGAGTTTCACTGTGTAGACCAGGCTGGCCTCAGAAAGCTATCCAGCTGCCTTCTGGAATTAAAGGCATCACACCCAACCTGTTTGTTGGCTTTCTGAGACAGGGTTTCTTGTAGACAAGGCTGGCCTCAAACTTGCTAAGGAAGAAATGACCTTGAACTCCTGACCCTCAAGAGGGCTCCATCTCCAGGGTGGCGGGGCTACAGGTACCACCCCACACAATGTATACAGTGCTGGGGATCAAACCCACCGCCTCAGGCATGCTAGACAAGCTCTGTATTCACCCTTAAATTACAACGGACTGAATTTTCACACAAAACTCTTTAGGAGTAGATCTGGTGGGGTTGAACTCAGAGCCTCCACTTGAGGGCTTGTTAAGCTAGACTCCCTCAGTATACATTAATTTACAATAAAAAAAAGTGTCATAGGCATTCATTCCCCAACTCCTTCTTCTCGACTGGACTCACACCCCACTTCTGCCCAGTCCTCCACATCACCGTTCCTGCCCCACCTCTACTTACAGATGCAGGCGGCGGCCAGCAGGCGGCCAGCAGCATAGGGGGCACCACAGCTCGGGAAGAGGGGCTGTACCATGTAGTTGGCAAAGGTGATGGCGATGACGGCCTGGCTGGTGGGTTCAATGATGAGCAGAGAAGTCCAGAGGCGGATGAAAGCAAGAAATCCCCCGAAGGCCTCCAGGATGTAGGCATAGCTGGCCCCAGATTTCTTAATGGTGGTACCCAGTTCGGCATAACAAAGGGCCCCAAAGACGGAGAAAATGCCCCCAACAGCCCAGATGACGAGTGAGAGGCCAAAAGAGGCACTGTACATGAGTACACCTTTCGGGGAGACAAAGATGCCGGAGCCAATCATGTTCCCCACTATCAGGCACACGCCGTTAAGTAGCGAGATCTCCTTCTTCAGTTTTACCTGCTCGGCCCCTGGGCTGGCCCCATCTCCCAGAGCAGAGGTATTTGCCTCATGCTGGGCAGCCACTTCATACTTGGTGCTGTCGACCATGGTGGAGAGGAGGAAGGCCTTCACCAGCTTGCTTGCATTGCCCTCTAAGGAAGAAAGAAGATTAGGTTGGTAACCACACAGCATCTCTCCCCCACCCCCCGACTCCACAGGGTCCAACACAGTCAGCACCCACCACAATTCCGACTCGCTTCCAACTTCCCGAAAACCTCTTCCCCCCCAAAGCCTTGTCAACGTGATCCCAATTTGACTTTTCCCCCAGAAGAACAGCACCCTGGTCTCTCATCCTTACGATGCAGCATGCCTTATTTACCCTGGCAACTAAATCCTGACCTTCTGTGACAGAGGACAGGCATGAGGCCGTTCAGTAGCTCTCCATACAATCATAGTGGTTTGAACCTTTTCTTCGGGCTCCCCGCCCCCCACGGCCCCCCCAAAAGCCTGTCTTCCCTCCCATTTCAGCTTCAAATGTCACTAGGCTGAGATGCCTGCATGAGGAACCAGCCCTTGCAAGCGACTAATTTGCCAGATCCTCTTTTTGCTGACATGCCGCGCTCTCCCCTAAGGACTCCGGGTGCGAGCCTGAAGCTTTCAAAGTGCTCCTGCTAGGGATGCACAGCCACCTCCCTGCTCGGGAATATCCATTAACAAATGGCCAGCTGGCATCTTGGACGGTGGCAAAGCCCAAGCAGCCCCACCCATCCTGAAAAGAGACAGGCAATTCTCTTGATGTTGCTTTTCCTTTCCCAGATACCTGTCGCAGCCTCTACCATCCCAGGTCTCCTGCCACCAAATCACTCACATCCACGCCAGCCAAAAAATAGCAGTGATCTTTCAGAAGGGTGGCCCAAATACACAGCAGAACCCAGAGGTGACTGGAGGCAGTGGGTGGTGGCTGCCCACCCACTGCAGAACTGCTGGAGACATACCAGACCAAACCAAGGAAAGGAAAGAGCTCAAGCCGGGCAGCAGATGCCTGGAAATACAGAGCTCGGGACAGCTGCACAAACTCGGAAAGCTTAGTAAGACAAATGGGGAAACACTAGAGCGAGAGGTTCTGGAGCCGGAGGAAGTGACCAGACACGCAGAACAGCAGAGAGGGGTTAGCAAGGGGACAGGGTGGGGCACACTCACTCCCTGGCTCTGGATACAAGCAGGTTCCTCCAGCAATGGCCAGCAGCAGTCACAGAGACAAAGAGGCACACACCCCACAAGAGCAGTGGTCTGACCCGCTCCTCCTTCCTCCAACAGTAAAAGGGAAGCCTAGACAAATGCCTGCCGGACTTAAGTCAGGTCAAGAAGGGAGGAGGAGGTGGGGGAGCTAGAAAAGGAAGGGGTGAGGAAAAGGGAGAGGAGTGTTAAGCAAGAATCTGGGTCCAAGGTTCACAGGCCTTTCACATCTGCAAAAGGGGCAGCTAGGAGCTCTTGGCTCAGCACTTTCTGTGATAAGAAGGTGCTCGCTCAGGAGTCTCCTCTGTCAGCTCGGCCCCAGGACAGGAGGCCCAGAGGGAAGGGACAGCCAGCTGGGTGTGTTCTCTGCAACCCTGGAGTGTCTTAATAAGTTAGCAAGGACACAGCGGTGGCGCAGACCTCTTCTCCGGTGTCCTCCATGTCCCACGCAAACCTCATTTCTCTCTCATCCCAAATAAGAAAGGCAGGAAGGCTATAGAATGCGACACATTGTTCCCATGCTGAGATTACAGGAAGTGTGAGAGCGGTTCAGACGCCCTGTGTGGATGCCCGAAGTGAGAGCTCTGGACACTTCCCCATGCAGAGAGAAGGGTGGCCTCTAAACTCAGGCCACCACCCCAAAGTCTGAGCCTCAAGTTATTTCAGAAGAAATATGGTCCAGAAATGAGACCAAACTTCTGGGTACAACTCCATCCCACCAGTGGGCTCTTTCACCCTTAGGGAAACATACTAAGTAAGACCTCTGGGGCATCCAAAAATTCCTATAGGGACGATGGTGGTGCACACCTTTAATCCCAGCACTAAAGAGACAGAGGCAGGTGGATCTATGAGTTCGAGGCCAGCCTGGTCTACAGAGTGAGTTCCAGGACAGCCAAGGTTATGCAGAGAAACCCTGTCTCAACAATAATAACAAACAATAAGTGAATAAATAAGTATATACATACATATGGAGGGCTGGAGTGTCACTCAGTGGTAGAGTGCTTACCTACCCCCACATACAAATAAGCGTGGAAATAAGGTTTCACTGAGCTATGCTAGGCAGGCCCAGAATAAACAGCAAAGGTTTCGCATTTTGGAAATCATAGTTTATTCTGTCTTTATAGTCTACTTTAAATCTGGTACTCTGAGTCTTCGACAACCTACCTGTTCTGAAACTGAACTGTGTCCTTCCTTCTACCCTTCCTACCCCTCTTTGGTTATTCTACAAAAACATCCTAGAGGTTAATCTCTGTGGCTCACCTTTCCATTCTGGCCCCTTAAAATTTTTAGCTAAACCAAGATGGAGTGCTGGGCTTAGGCCTTCCACAGACCACGCTTGAGGATGGAGACATAGCTCAGCAGTTAAGAGCACTGGCCGTTCTTGAGAAGACTCGGGTTCAATTTCCAGCACCCACATGGTGGCTCACAATTTCAGCTCCAGTTCTGATGCCTTCTTCCGGACTCCATGGGCACTGTCCATACATGCAGACAAAACACCCATACACGTAAAATTAAATTAAAACAAAAATTGTAAAGCTCATGTCCCTCACAAGACAGCCCTACATACATCTGAAAACCACCTGGAAGACACTCTCCTTTTCTCCCAGCATCCCCTGAAAGGCTTCCATAAAAGTAGTCCTAGCATTGCTTGAGTTCTTATCCAGGCCAGACACACGGCTACGCATGTCAGTGCGTTATCTCACTGAACTGTATGCAGCCCCACAAGGCAGGTACCACACACTCTGTGGGGTGCCAAAGTAGAGGGGAGGTAGGCAGCAAAGATCACAGAGCTACGCTATCTCCTCAGCCTCCTGCTCTCCGGCCCTTGCTGGTCACTGGTCTCTTGGCCTTCCCTTTAGACAGGAAACCACTCCAGGTAGCTCCTAATTAGTTACCTAGAGGAGCTTGGATCAGATTGGAAAGAAAGCCCCTGCAGTCTGTAGGTGGCCGTAGGTGACACAGTCACTGCCTTCAGGCTGCTACTCCCTGTCTCTGGGTGAGAATGAGCGGTGATGATGTCTGCCCAGAGTGCTGTGATGTCTAGGGTGCCCACTACTAAAGACACAGAAACACACATCAGGACACCTGCCCTTTGGGGATCAAAATACACCGGCACCAACGGAGTACAAATCCAAATGTGAAACCCAGAAAAGAGAGGGGAAAAAAGGAAATGGAGGGTGGGGTGCACAAGGTTGAATTCGTGGCTGGCTATCATAAAAGTGAAATCCTCAAAGCACTGAGCCAGATCAGCCCAAGACAGAGTCCACGCCCCAGCAAACAGCATGCCCTAGTGGTCTCACCAGGAAGTACTACAAATGGATTCATCTTCCCAGCCCTGGCAGTCAGGCACAAGAGGCTGCCAGTCATGGAAATGTCCCCCCCTTTTCTCAACCACTGCCTAGCCCCAAAGACAAGAAGACAACGCCTTTGGTGGCTCACTTTCCTCCCTGAGACCCTGGCTCTCTGTGGAACACTTCCTCCATTCAGACAGCCTAGTAAAGCAGCCTCCCCCGGGCTCTCCTAAAGGAACTCAGCAAAGCAGGCTTCACAGAAGCCTTCATACTCCTTGTCATTTTCCCCTTTCCTTTGATGTGCTCATCTCTGAGGACATCGTGGCTATGCCAGAAAAAAAAAATACACTCATTGGACAGCCTAGAGAAGTTTTCAGTCCAGCGGGCACCAGAACATCAGTCACGGAGTGCTCAGAGAGCAGCCAGCCAGTGTTGAACTCCCATGCTCCAACAGCGACACTGAAACACCCTTCCTCCAGGAACCTGCACACAGTTCAGACTCTTGACTCCTCAGCCGAGCTCCTGTGAGAACACGCTTTCTCCCTCAGAGACCCCAGGGCTTGCCTTCCGCTATCCAACTGGTCTGTGTGCCTCTCTTAACAACAGAAACAAAACAGATACTCGCTGATGCACTTAGACTCCTCATCACTCCACAAGAGCTGCTCGGCCCCTCCCTCTCCAGCTCTCCATTTGTTTTGCTATATTCCACTATAACTAAGACTGTCCCTTTAAAAACAAAAAGTGGGGGTGGGGGGAGAAACTGTTTACTGTTCTGCCCAGGACTTCCCATTAACCAGAGGCTGAAGTCTCCAGACTCTAGGCTCTACCTAGACAGGGCCAGGGCTAGGAGCAAGAAATAAGGTTCTTCGTCTCCCCTTGGCCAATTTTCAGGTACTCCATCCTCGTCCTGTGCTTCCCCACACATCCACTTTCCCTGCTTCCCCACCTCTTACCTGTCTGGAGACCTTTGGGCAAGTGCAGGGAGGAGGGGGCTATCGGCACACTGGGGTGAGGGGTGGTAGTTAAGACAGTCAGGGGTGTGACTTCAGCAGCTGTTGACTCTGAGAAGCAGAAAAGGCAGAGGGTGACGGACTGAAATGGAAAACAGGAAAACACATGTGTGACTCTGGCCGGCAGTGGGGAGGGGCCAGAGGACGGGCTGGAGCTGAGGCTGCCTGGTCAGACCCAGAGGACCTCGGAGCAGGAGCACGGAGCAGGAGCACGCTGACACCCAGGCATCCCCTCCTCTGTTCGGCTCCTCCTCCCCGCATCAGCCCCTCGTGGTCCTCATTGCCCTCGCTGGCTGGGCACTTAAGTGTACCCTGCAATTTAAAGTGCCCTCCGGAGCCCCCTCTCTACCTCTCCTTCATTCTATTTCCTAACTCTCCTACCCTACCTCCCGGCTGTGCTTACAGCATTTGGTCCCGAGATCCCTCCGTCAGGCCAGTGAAATTCTGCAGTCCTATCTCAAGAGTTTGTGCCATTTCAGCCTCTAAAACAAACCAAGGAAGCCAGCGCATACCGATGAAGGCCACCTGTGGGTACAGCCAAGTGTGTACCCAGATATCAACAAGCCCACTCACAGCTCAGATCCCTAATTGGCTGAGGAGTTGTTAACAATGAGTTTGAGTTGCTAGGTTAAAAAAACTAGACCTGCGCCACCCTGGGCACATTCCTAAGTTGGCAGCCTTTCAAACCACGTTATTTAAATATCTGTTGAATGTTTACTTTGCAGAAACGGGGGAAATGTGATCTTGGAATAAAAAGTAGAAGAGGCCTGGGGGATGGTTCTGCAGGTAAAAGTGCTTGCCTTCAAAACCTGACAAGCTGATCCAAGCCCTGGAACCTGCAGAGGAAAGGGGAAGAGCAACTCCCCAAAGCTGTCCTCTGGCCAGGCATGGTGCTACAGGTCTTTAAACCTTTAATCCCAACAGATCTCTGTGAGTTCGAACCCAGACTGACCTACATAGTGAGTTCCAGGACAGCCAGGGCTACACAGAACCTGTCTTTAAAAATAAAATAAAAAAAAAAAAAAAACTGTCCTCTGGCACACTTACACTGTGGCACATGCACACCTGTACACACATACATTCACACACAGGAATACACTATAGTAAAAAAAAAATAATAAAATGTTTAAAAGCTGTATGAGCTGCTTTATACTAGAGATGTCATTTTCAGAAGCTACCTCTTGGTAGGCATGTTAAACCACAGAAAACGTAGACAGTAGAAATCTCTGTCCCAGGGAGGGCCACTTCACAGCAGCCCAATCCCAGGTGTGACTGCCGCTCCAGTCCACACCCTGCAACTCACATCCGATTGGTCCAGATAAGGGCTCAAGAATTCTGACGGGGACTAGAGAGATGACGCTGTTAGGAGCATGTCCTGCTATTCCGGAGCCACCTCACACCGGTCAGGCAGCTCCTAATTGCCTGTCTCTCTGCACAGTTGACGCCCTCTTCTGGCCTCTGCAGGCACTTGCATTCACGTGCAGTACTGCGCACAGCACGTATACACGCAGAAAAGAAATAAAATAAACTTTAATTGTGGCTGCATCACTAGATAGGAGACGAGTCCCATGTTACCAAAAGGCAGATATCAGAGTTCACTGGCACCCCGTGAGAATTATTCCAAGGAAAATGTGAGGCCCTTTTACATCTAGGCTGTTCCCTGGCCGACCTGCCGTTTAATCTTACTCTGGGGAGAGGTCCAGGTTATCAAGTGGGGGGTGAGGGCCATAGGCAGAGAGAGAGTTACCTCTGCTTTGTATCACAAAAGTCTGGCCTCGCTCCTGGGACCACACAACAACCTCACTCCCACCACAGAGCTTTTACAATGCCTGTTTGACCGTCCTCCCTACTGGGAACATTCTTTTCTGTGACATTTTTCATTCCTGGTATTATGAGTTGGTCTTCACCTCAGCCAGCAGGAGATAAACATCAGAAGAGCTCTGTTCACCATTGTACCCTGTGGGGGAGGAAGGCTCACACAAACCACGGAGAGATGTTTGCTGGATAAATAAGTCAAAAGATGAACAATACTCCTCTCTGACGTCCCAGCTGGCTGGGCTCCTGGGTGGGTCCTTGAATTTGCCCCCCAGGCCACCTGGTGTTACTACACTGGGGTTAGGTAGAGTAAGGAGAATTCACAGATACTTAATCTTTTCCATCTTAATGGCTTTAGGGGAGGAGTGTGGTTTTCATTTTTACTGACAGACTGAGAACAATTTGACTTTCAGGGCTTGGTGACAGAGCACTTACCTCGCATGCTCACGACCCCAGGTTCCATCTCTAGCAGCCAGTGGGGGTGGGGTATGAGAATTTTAGAGCTAGTCACGATGATAGCTCAAACCCAGCATTCGGGATGTGGAGGCAGGAGGGTCTGGAGTTCAAGGCCAGCCTCAATACATAATGAGTCTGAGGCTAGCCTAGACCGCAAAAATCCTGTCTCCAAAAAATTTTTTTAGAAAAGAAGAAAGAAGGAAGGAAAGAAAGAAAGAAAAGAGGAGATGAAGGAAAGAGAGAAGGAGGGAAGAAGAGGGGAAGGACTACAGGAACTGAGTTCTAATCCCAGCACCCTAGTAAAAAGCTACTCTGGGTGGAGACAGGAGGATTGCTGAGTCTTGCTGGCTGCCACCCTAGCTCCAGATAGGGTGAGGGACCTTGTCTCAAGGGACTCAGTAGAGTGATCGAGTGTGCACACCCTGCATCCTTTTGACACAGGCACAAGTACACACACACACACACACACACACACACACACACACGTGCTCATACACCACACTCAACATATATGCACACCAGAAACGAAACTGACTTTTGTTTAGCTAATGGAAAAACTAAAAGGCCCTTCCATACCTAACGTTCTTTTCCAGGGCCCCCGTCTAGATGCGGCCCATCCCCCTCGACCAGCAGGCTCACCTTTGCCTCTTTCTCCCACGCTCCCTCCCCAGCCACTCTCATTTCACTGGGGCCCCGCCCGCACCTCCCTCTAGTTGGCTCTTCCTCTCGGTCTGCAGCGCTAAAATCTGGGCCGCTCAATACCCGACCTAGCCCCAATGCCCTCGATGCCCTCAAATGGGCAGGCGCCCAACAGGGCTCTATCGGGGTGGGGATCGAGACCCTACCCCACTCTACCCGGCGTCCCTTCTGTTCCCTTTCCTTGTATCTAAGAAGCTCTGGAAAAAGGAATTGTGGTGAATGAGAGAGAAGGAAACAAAGATCTGAGAACCCAAAGGCCGGGCAAGCCGACCCCCCGACCCCCAGGCCGGCCCCGCGCCTACAAGATGAGTCCCCGGGGAATGAAAATGATAGCAGATACCCTTAGAGATGTGTCCTCTGCCCCAGGCACACCCAGCCTCCTCTTCCCTCCCTCCCAATCTAGCTGGAGCTGGCAGCCAGACCAAAAACCCCAACCCCAGACAGCGCCTGCCTCCAACCGAGGAGTTGGCTGAACCTCGGAAGGAAGCCCCGGGGGCAGCGGGGGGCAGGGGCGGGGCCTGCTTGCAGCCCGGGCTGGGGGTCTCCTGGACTTTATCTCTGCCTGCCTTCACGTTCAGACTCTTGGCCCCCTCGGGGGAAATGTTGCATCAGCTTCAAGGTTCCAGATTAAAGAAAGTGGCCAGGTTGCCCCAAAGGTGTCCTGAGTAGTCGCCAGGAGGCAGCACTTAACCAAAAATAGAGGCAGCAATGGTGCCGCGAAGGCTGAACTTGCCGGTGCACCTTTTCATCAGACCCAGATGGGGAGAGAGTCTAAACCTGGCAAGGTGGCAAACGCTTCCAATTCCGGCACTCAGGAGGTGGAGCCACGAGGATCAGAAGTTCAAAGCCATCCTCTGCTACATAGCAAGTTGAAGGCCCGCCAGTCGAAAAAAGAATGGAAGAAGAGGTTTTTGGAGGAGTCTGTGCGGAATGGCATATGTATGTATGTACCTGTGTGTAGGATTGAGTGGGGGTGTTCAGACATGCGGAGACCAAAGGAGTCCTTAGGTGTCTTCCTCTACTGCTTTTCACCTCATTCCTTGAGACAGGGTCTCTCCCTGGACCTGAAGCTCACCATTTTTGCTAGGCTGGCTGGCCAGCAAGCTCCCAGGACCTGCCTATTTCTGTTCCCCCATATTAAGATAATAATTCATTGAGCCAATCCTGGTTTTCTGGTGGGTGCTAGGGAGCACTGAAGGGAACCGACTCCGTTACCCGGCCTACTCTCCCAGAATCAGTCCAGGATTCATGAGCCAAGGTTGTGAGTTCATGTGTTGGGATGTCAACATACAGGTCCTGGCATCTAGTCCATCAAAAATGCTGAACCAAACATAAATGTTTCCCAGTTTTTCATCTGCACTTTCTGAGTACCGGACCGGTTGTACGGCAAGGACGCAATCTTTGGGGAGGTAAAAGATGGTGTGAGCATTGCAGAGGCCGTGGGGTGCTTTCACCAGGAACAGCAAGGCCAGCAAGAAGCTGACCATTGCCCACTGTGAACGGCTCTGACACTCTGGCTTGTGTGCATCTGAACCATTGCTCAGGAGATCACCCTCCAGGAGCCTGTGATCTCTGTGCTCTCACTGCGGTCCTGAGGTTTTCATATTCTCCTCCAAGGCCAACTGGACAGCAGAGTTAAATTTCTGATTATGAATTAAAAAATAGTTTAAAAAAAAGGGGGGCATCTAATTTCCCAGAGTAACGTTCTTGAGCAAAAGTAACAGTGTCTAAACCCACAGACCAGAGAGGTATTTGGATAACGTTGGGCAGGCAGAGGGGGATGAGTGCATAACAAAATGCAAACGCTAAATTTGGAACCTGGCGCCTTGAAAGGCAAAGGAGTGTAGGAGAGGAAACACAGGAATCTCAAACTCGATTTTCTATAGCTCTTGATTCCGTTGTTCTCAGATGAAGTGCAGAGGACATTCAGTGTGACAAGACAGAGCCACTTTCCTGTGGTTGACAGAGCTGAAGAAGTCATTAGAGAGGACTGAGCAGATGCCAGACCCAATTGTTCCATAATGTCCAAAAGCTGGTGGACTAGAGAGATGGCTCAGCAGTACTCACGGCTCTTACAGAAGACCCAGGGTCAATTCCCAGCACCCACATGGCAGCTCACAACCACCTGTAACTCCAGTTCTAGGGATCTGATGCCCTCTGCTGACCTCCAAGGGCTCCTGCAAATGCATGGTACACATACATGCACTCAGGTACACATTCATAAAAATAAACATTTTTAAAAAGAATGGTGGCAGCCATGTGTGGTGGCACACACCTTTATTTCCAGCACTTGAGAGGCAGAGGCAGATCTCTGTGAGTTGGAGACCAGTCTGGTCTACAAAGTGAGTTCAAGGACAGCCAGGACTGGTACACAGAGAGAAACCCTATCTTGGGGGGGGGGACAAAAAAATGATAGTAATGTTTGTGGTTTATTTATTTGTTGGTTTTTCAGGACAGGGTTTCTCTGTACAGCCCTGGCTGTCCTGGGACTCACTTTGTAGACCAGACCGGCCTCAAACTCAGAGACCTGCCAGCCTTCGCCTCTCAAGTGCTGGGATTAAAGGCACGTGCGACCACTCCCACCTGCAGTCTATTTATAACCCATGGATCGCACCTCTGCTACAGCAAACTAACCATGTCAAAAGTAGGACTTGCCTTTCTTTCCTAGAGTTTCTCTTCCATATTTTGGAGTTCTGATCAAACGTCCTATCCTGCCCCCCAAATCCTCTAGCTCTTGCTGGATGACTACACAGAGGTTTTGTTGTTTTGTTTTGTTTGACAGGATCTTACTGGGTAGTCTTGACTGGTCTGTAACACACTCTGTAGACCAGGCGGCCTCAAATCCACAGAGATCTGCCTGCCTCTGCCTCCGAAGTGCTGGGATCCAAAGCCAGTGTCATCAGACCTAGCACATAGACCCATTTTTCCAGGTTTTATTGTCCATATTATTATTCCCCAAAAGGCATTTCTATCACTTTGAATGATTTTGCCAACGGATGGCATCCCCTTCCTGTGTAAACTACTAAGAAGATGGGAGAGCTGCTGGTCCAATTCCCTTATGTACCAAAGGTGATAGTATGAAGTTATCGTCTTCCTTATTTCTGCAGAATATTGACTCTTACCCTGTTCTTCAAGCTTTTGGCTTCTACTTACTCCTCAACTGAAAACTATGGGACTCCAGTGATGTCTGGAGACCACAGGCATAGTAACATAAATTTAAGAACAGTGTGGTTCAGTATCTATTCTGACACTATCTGTTAAAAAAAAAAAAAAAAGTAAATCAAGCTGGGTGGTGGTGGTGGTGGCGGCGGCAGCGCACATCTTTGATCTCAGCACTTGAGAAGCAGATCCAAGTGGATCTCTGTGAGTTCTAGGCCAGCCTGGTCTACAGAGCAAGATCCAGGACAGGCACCAAGAGAAACCCTGCTGTCTCAAAAAAAAAAAAAAAAAAAAAAAAAAAAGGAAATCAATGGTAATTTTGTGTGTGTGTGTGTGTGTGTGTATTGCTAGAGATCAAACCAGGGCCTCACATATGGCAAGTGCACACTCTATCAGTGGGCTACAATCCCAACAGCCACATTTGCATCACTCTCCTGAGCCTTGAAAAGGTCAAGAAAAGCTGTACGGTGGTTGCTCCAGCACTATCTATTCTCCGTAGGATCAGTGAGAAAAACATATGAAGTCATTTATGTAGAAGTGCTTTGAAAGATTTATTTTTGTTATTTTTAGTTATGTGTATGTGTGTGGTGATATTTTGTTTGTGCTCTAACAAATAAAGCTTGCCTGAAGATCAGAAGCTATAAGCTAATGTTAGGTCTGGAGGTCTATATAGATAACGGACAGGAAGTGATATGGTGGGGCGGAGAGAAGAAGTGATAAGGTGGGGCGGAGACAGGAGCTCAACCCTTTTTCGGTCTGAGAAGGTGGAGAGGTAAGAAGTTTCTAGTGGCTGGTTGCTCTGCTTCTCTGATCTTTCAGCATTTACCCCTATATCTGACTCTGGGTTTTATTATTAGGACCAATTAGAATTCACACTACACCTGGTGTCCAACTTGTAGAGCATGAACTCATGAAAAAGTCGTTTGCCTGTGGCTTCGCAGCCACTGGCACAGGTCGGAGCTGCATGTGGCCGGAGTCACCACCCCACCAGCCAGGTTTTCCTTTCTTTTCTCCAAGCCCTCTGAGCAGGTCTTGGCTTTTTCTGTTGCAGCCTCTCTGCAGCAAACTCCAACTGCTGCCCAAGTTACCCCTCGCCACAACCAGCGCTGCCTTTAGTCAGCTCCTGCCACACATTTCTTCCCCACATTCTCCTGTGTGCGTTTTTCAGACATCATGGTCCCTCTCCTGGTGGGATTTCCCTGGACCCCCTAGTCGGGCTACTGCCAAACTAGGTAGCTGCCTTGAAAACCCGCTCAGGCTTCTACTGTTCTGTGCAGAAGCAGTCAGCCTCACACTAAACTGTCACCTGAACTGTCATTGTCCCAAATTTGGTGATGCAATTGGGAATTCTTAAAGGGAGGAATTAGTTAAAAGAGAGATTTTTCCCCATATTAAAAAATGGGAAACACTAACTATGGAGGGAGTTAGGTCTCTGTATAATAATACAATGGATGGCTTGAAAATGGAACAATGAAATGAGAGGATAATTTAGATGGGATTTATGTAATATCAATTATAAACATCTGTTTTATCATTTTTGTTTTATCACTAAAAAAAGTTGGTTAATATGAATGCTAAGATACAAGTTTTAGAAAAACTTATTAAAATAGATCATAGAGATATTCAGAACCAGACAGAAGAATTTAAAGGAGAATCAATCTCAGTGTTGCATTATAAGGTTAGAGAGGAACAGTCTAAAGTTTTCAAACAATCAACTTTAATTTATCCAGTAACCTTATAGAAATTGTCAAATGATAGATATCCCCAAGGCTGTGTAAGAGCTGAATAGACTCCTATGGAAATGTTAGATTTAAGGAAATTCAAGGAAGCTATAGCCTCATATGGCATGCATTCACCTTTTGTGAAGCAGATGTTAAACTCTAAACTCGTGGTCAACTTGTAATAGAATTGTCCCTTAAGACTGGAGAGACTTGGTTACAGCAGTCTTGGAGCCTGGTCCTCAATTACAGTGGAGGACCTGGTGGAAAGATGAGGCTAAGAGCTATTGAAATCTCCCAAGACCTAGGGCTAAAGGTATTGAAATCTCCCAAGACCAACTTCTTGGAGAGGGAGATTAAGCTAATGTACAAAGGCAATCTCTATATGATGACCACATCCTGGCTTTATGCCTTGCAGCAGATTTGAATGCTTGGGACAGAATTAAAGAAGTAGGAAAGAAAACTGAGTCATTTACTAAAGTTATACAGGGCCCAAAAGAAACCTTCAGATTTCTTACAAAGATCGACTTCAGCAGTAAACAGAATGATACCAAATTCAGAAGCTAGACAAATAATAATTGAATCTCTGGCTTTTGAAAATGCTAATACACAATGCAAAAGGGTAATTAGGCTGTTAGAGGCAAGATCAGTACCCTTGGAGGAATGGATCTGAGATACAGTCAATATTGAATCTCATAACCATGATGATGTTTGGATAGGAGAGGTGATTTCCTGAGGTTTAAGAAAAATCAAAATGCCAGGTGTTTTAATTTCGGTAAACAAGATCACCTAAAAAAAGGGATTATAAACAGGGCATTCCTAGAAACAATGTTTTTTCTAGCATAATCCAAACAGAACACCCCTCCCTTCTCGAGTATGCAGAAGGTGTGGCAAAGGCCGGCATTGAACTAATGAATATAGATCAACAAGAGACTGTCAAGGTAACCCTTTGCCATCGGGAAACACCTTGAGGGGCCTCTCACAGGCCCCCATGTCAAATTCGGTTCAGTTGTTTCCTGTCATTGTGGAGGAAACTCCTTCCCAGAGCAATTAAAGAACCTAATGCCTATTGTAAAAAACCATACTGCTCTGTATGACAGACAGCTATAAAAGGTAAAACAAAAATTTCAAGAGAAACCATAAGTCAAAATTGATAAAGATTAGATTTGAACAAGAGAGACCTCTTAATTAGAAGAGATGATAGTTCATCAAATAGTGTGACCATTCAATTTAAACTTATATGACTAACAAATGCTTTTCATTTGGTCAGATATAACTTGCCACAAGGAAACCTCTCCAAAGTTAGGGTTGGGGCACGGTTTTGTTTTTGTCTTTTCAGGAGAATAAAAGCATTCAGCTAAGGAATCTGAAGACCACTGGACAAATGAGACATGTAAAGAAAAAGGACAAATCACCCAGGAAAAAATTCCCAAGAAAAAGAGTAAATTGGTTTATTGATATATCCCATTTTCAACAGGATAAAATTTCATAAATCTTCCCAAATGTTTGTTTCTGCTGTTGTCCACAGACACATAATGCAAACAGTCTTTTTGTAGTCCCAGTCCAATTAAAACTTAAAGCTGGCTTTGGAGTTGGAGTGTGGCTCTCTTCTCTTCTCTAAACCCAAATGTGCTTGTTAAAGTAAAATCCAAAATCTCTGTCTCATGTCAGAAAGCCCACCTGATATGGGACAGAAGAAAAACCAAAATCAAGGGATGATTCTATTGATACTAATCCTAGAATCCTTTGGTTTTGACTCTTTAAAACTTTTCCTAAGGTATTACTATTATCTCAAAATTTATAAGATCAAGATATATATATATATATATATATATATATATATATATATAATATATTAACTTTTTGTCATGATATTAATGGTCATATAGAGTACTAACTAATTCTAGAAAATGAATTATGCAGAGACTGGACAACAAATGATACAGCTACCTCTCCCAGGACTTGACAATTAACCCAAATTTTTCTTTTCAGGATCCCCTAAAGATGCCATTGCCCCCAGACAGCAAGAAGTAATTTTAAGAACACAGCACCTGGGCTGGAGATATGGCTCAGTGGTTAAGGGCACTGGCTGCTCTTCCAAAGGTCCTGAGTTCAATTCCTAGCAACCACATGGTGGTTCATAGCCATCTGTAAAGAGATCTGGCACCCTCTTCTGGCCAGCAGGCATACATGCAGACAACACTGTATACATAATAAATAAATAAATCTTTAAAAAAAAAATGATGCCTATATTTCCAAGAGGTGGGGTGGATAGTTTTTGGTCTTTCAGTGGGTTATGGATATTTGTCATTATTTAGGGTTGTTGGTTACAAGTTGTTATTGGTAATGGTTTTTTAAAAAAAGCTGAACAAAGGAGATTAGATTCAGGGTTCTTGTTTTGAAAAAAGAAAAGAAAGTTGGCTTTTGTTTTTTTCTTTCTTTCTTTTTTTTTTTTTTTTTTTTTTTTTTTTTGGTTTTTCGAGACAGGGTTTCTCTGTGTAGTTTTGATGCCTGTCCTGGATCTCGCTCTGTAGACCAGGCTGGCCTTGAACTCACAGAGATCCGCCTGGCTCTGCCTCCCAAGTGCTGGGATTAAAGGCATGTGCCACCACCACCTGGCAAGGGTAAATTATTGAATCTACTTTTATTTTATTTTATTTTATTTTTTAAAGATTTATTTATTTATTATGTATACAGCATGTATGACTGCAGGCCAAAAGAGGGCACTAGATCTCATTACAGATGGTTATGAGCCACCATGTGGTTGCTGGGAATTGAACTCAGGACCTCTGGAAGAGCAGTCAGTGCTCTTAACCTCTGAGCCATCTCTCCAGCCCTGAATCTACTTTTAAAAAGCAACTACGAGTTTTTAAATATTTTACATTGACATGGATCTTTGTATATTGATACAAACTTGAGAATATTTTGTTAGAACATACTGCACATTTCTACTCTTGTTCAAACTATATACATACCTATAGATCTCATTTAACAATGTAATGCAAATTTCTAGTACTTGAAAGTTATTATTACAAACTACTTAGGATAATAAAGAAATACAGGTTAGTAGTCACCTATTACAATCAAATTTGTAGTCATATTGGGTATATTTTCAAGGTCAAACATATATTTGAGATAAATAGGTTGTCTTCAAACACTTCAGAGATCTACAGAATATGGGGCATTTAAGATCCCCCCCCCTTTGGTTTTTTTGAGACAGGTGTAGTTAAAGTTTTCCTGCCTGGATCACAGTCAGGACAAATCTCTCTCACCTGCCAGTCCCACAGCCGCTCAGACCCGACCAAGTAGACACAGAGACTTAATATTGGTTACAAACTGTATGGCCGTGACAGGCTTCTTGCTAACTGTTCTTACAGCTTAAATTAATTAATTTCTATAAATCTATACCTTGCCACATGGCTCGTGGCTTACCGGTATCTTCACATGCTGTTTGTCATCGTGGTGGCTGGCAGTGTCTCTCTGACTCAGCCTTCCACTTTCCAGCTTTATTCTCCTCCTTGTCCCGCCTACACTTCCTGCCTAGCCAATGGCCAATCAGTGTTTTATTTATTGACTAATCAGCAACACATTTGCCATACAGAACATCCCACAGCAGACAGGTTTTCTCTGTGTTGTTTTGGTGCCTGTCCTGGATCTCACTCTGTAGACTAGACTGGCCTCGAACTCACAGAGATCTGCCTGGCTCTGCCTCCCAAGTGCTGGAATTAAAGGCATGTGCCACCACTGCCTGGCCATTTAAGACATTTTAATAACATAGGTTCTTTTGTGTTTATGTGTGTGACAATGAGACATGTCTTCTCCTGGCAGCACCAATCTACATCAGAGAAGATGATGGGCATTGAAGAAACTCCATATGGAGTTTACTTTCTTTGTGGCAAAAGTTAGCCACTAGGCAAAAAAGTGTCCTTGCCTCAAATGCCAACAGTATGCTGTCCAAAATGGACAAGCCGGACACAAAAGAAAGTGACTGCCAAACTTTGCCAAGACAAGGTAGGGCAACCCTTTAGAATATCCTGCTTCACAGAAAAGTCTGTCAGATATGCTAGACTGGTAGGCCAAAGATGGACGCCCCAATGTTGAAGAGGAACCTTGGGTGACTGTCCAGGCAGCCAGTTGTTTCTGTCATTTCTCACATTTTTTAGAAGTCCCTCGTTTGCACTTCCTGCTTACTCAGGTAGTATTATTTCCTTCTCCGGTCTCTGATGGAGTTGAAGCCTTTATAGTTATAGTTTTTCTTGTTACCAGATTCAGAAAAGAAATTCACTAAAGAGGTGTAAAGTGTATAGGGTTTAGAGATACTAAGAGATAGTTTGGTAATGCAAGTTAGAATAGAAAGTGAATTAGGTACAACCTTTTGGACTCACCAAGATAGGATAGATAATGGAGTATTTTCTCTGAATTTGTCAATTGTTAATGAACTAGAGATTGTTGACCTATTTATTGCCTGTATATATTATATATATTGTACTTACTGTATATAGTTTTTCTTATATTAGTTATAACCTTTTTTATTTTAGACAAAAAGGGGGAAATGTGGTGATATTTTGTGCTGTAACAAATAAAGCTTGCCTGAAGATCAGAGGATGGAGCTAGCCATTAGCTAACCATAAAAGCCTGGAGGTCTGTACAGACAGACAGGAAGTGATATGGCTGGGCAGAGAGAGAAAGTTGTAAGTGGGGCAGAGACGGAAGCTCACCCTTTTTGGTCTGAGTCATCGTGGAAGTAAGAGGTGACTTTGGCTAGCTTCTTTACTTCTCTGATCTTTCAGCGTTTACTCCTATATCTGACTCTGAGTTTTTATTATTAAGACCAATTAGAATTCATGCTATATATGTATGTGTCTGTGTGTGTATGCGTACACAGAGATCTGCCTGCCTCTTCCTCCCGAGTGCTGGGGGTTAAGGCATGCACCACCGCCTGGCTGCTGCATGTTATTTTTGTGTATGCTGGAGATGAACCCAAAGTCTGAGCATGCTAGGCAAGTACTCCACCACTGGCACCATTACCAACCCTTAGTGCACGTCGTTTTTTGACAAAAGCTCCTTCATGACTCCAGGTGTGGAATTTTCCATTGTAGCATCCTATTTGGATTCAACAAGTTTGATTTTGGAGCACTTCAGAATTCAGTTTTCTGGTTTGGACCACTCAAAGTATACTTGTGAAGGCAATATGAAGGCCTAGACTTGATTTTACAGACTCCATCTTAGACCACCTGGTGACCGGGGGCTCTACTCAGTTCCAGGAAGAACCTCGGGAATGTGCTATGACAACTTGAACAGATACCCTAGAAGCAGTCAATTAAGAAACAGAGCAGTAAAGTTTAACAAGATCCAGATGCTCCTGCAGACATCCTGTCAGCAGTTTATGGCCCTTGCAGATATCCAGATATCATGTCAGAAGGTTGTAGCTCTCCACCAAAAGTCTAACCCAACAGTTTCAAATGTGGTTTTGCACCAAAAGTCTAGACCAATAGTTTCAAAAAATCACCTTGCCCCATATCCCTTCTACCCAATCCCAAAAACCAACAAGGCATGTAATTCCCGGCTTGTGGTTTGTTTGGTTTTTTTCCCTTAAAAACCGTCCAACCCCTGAGCCCGGGACTGCTGCATTTCCCTCTATGTGCCGGGTGTCAGCCCAGGTTCGAACCCAGCAATAAAAAGACCCTTGTGTGCTTGCATTCCCTCCTTGGTGGTCTCTGGGGGTTTCGAGACACAGGTACAACACACTTAACTCATGAGAATGTGTCATGGAGGCTCTTGAGGAATGGTGAGGCAGAGGCAAGTGGATTTCTATGAGTTCGAGGCCAGCTTGGTCTACAGAGCCAGTTCCAGGACAGCCAGGGCTACACAGAGAAACCCTGTTTCAAAAAAAGGAATCAGAGCTGCTGCCTTATATCCAATATTCAGGAGGCAGAGGCAGGGAAATCTCTGAGTTCAAGGCCAGCCTGGTCTACATACTAAATTCCAAGACAGCCATAGTTACATAGTGAGACCTTGTCTTTAAAAAAAGATATAATTTTTAGCACCAGTACAACTTCCTCAAAAAAGTGTTTAACAGTGTCCTCTGTGTTGTATTTCCATAAATATTCTCACAAATAACATACACTTTCCCTCCCCAGCACTCGGCTATCGTATTAGTCATGTCTGTGGCCATGTCTTCTCTAAACCCAACGCTGTATCTGAACTGTTTTGGCTACCATTACAATTCCCTAAACCCACTCATTACTACTTCAGTTCTGCTGGATGAGAACCAAATTTTCCTGATTGGTTCTAACCTTGATCATGTCTTAATGAGCAGACAAATGTTAAAAATCATGCAGAATGCCGCACCAATGAGGTTCGTTGGATGCTACTCTTCTGAGTTATCCCCAAATTCCCAAGCCTGGCGACAGCCCACGAAAGGTCTTGGACACAGCTGCGAATGGTTCCGCCACAGGTATCTCGACCGCCTCGGACGACGCAGGATGCACGCGGGACAGTTCCTCCCGCCCCGAACACCCAGCCCACAGCGGGCCCTCCCTTCCGTACGCTGACCCAAGATGGCGGGGCCCGCGATTGAGAACCACATTCAAGATGTCGGCTTCCGGTTTTCCCGGCAGCGTCGCGCGTGGCCGCCGGGGCCACGCCCACTTCCGGCCCCTTTGCTGCGGCATGGCTGCGTTGGGGATTTGGCTGTCCAGTGAGTGACTGTGGGGTTGGGGGACCCGGGAGCCGCTGGGTGGCCTGCCCTCTAACTCCCTGCTCTTCCAGGAGGTGTCCGGAGGTTGCACTGCAGTGCAGCGGCTGGGGCCGGCGGCCGGTGGCGACTGGAGTGAGTGCCGGGCGGGGGCGGGGGCGCGGCGGGACCTGGCAGCCAGCCGAGTCCTCATCCCACTGTTTCCCCACCCAGGCAGGGACTGGCTGCCAACCCTTCCGGCTATGGGCCCCTCACGGAGCTTCCTGACTGGTCTTTCGCCGGTGAGCGTTGATGTCAGGTTTTTGTTTTTTTTCTTTTTTCTCCGGGAGACCACCCCTGGTGGGGACTGGGGGCGTGTCTGGGAAAATATTGAACCTTTTACTTAGGAGAGTTTGCGGAAAGGAACTCTAATTTTGTCTGACTACAGAGCTGGGTGTGGTAGCTCACACCTGAAGTCTTAGCTTTTGGGAGCTGAAGCAGAGGGATTGCTGTGTGGTCAGTGCAAGTTATGTGCTGCAGTAGGGAGTCCCAGATTATCCTGAACTACAGAGTGAGACCCTGTGTATAAATAAATAAATAAATAAATAAATAGTAAATTGGCTTAAGGGAGGTGAGCTGTTAGGGGATCATGGCTTGTAGATATAATTCTAACTTGGGCTGTCCTGGGACTGGAAGGGTGCGTGATGACTTTTATCTTTTCAGAAGGGGGCATGTGTGGTGAGTGTATTTTTAGAACTTGACTCCACATACACAAGGAATTCTTTGGAAAGCCGCTGCAAGGAACACTGAGGATCCCTCAAAACTGAAGATAGATTCAATTCAGAGAAGCCTTTTTTTTTTTTTTTTTTTTTTTTTTTTTTTGTAAAAAGAAAAAGATTATGGGGCTGGAGAGGGGCCTGAGATGCACTGACTCTTATTCAGGAGGAATTTGGATTCTATCCCCAACACCCACACAGTGACTCACAACCGCTTGTAACTCTAGTTCCAGGGAATCCGCGCCATCTTCTCACTTCCACCTGAACCAGGCACCCACACAGTGCAAGCAAAAACACCCATTCACATAAAAATAAAACATTTAAAAAAAAAACCATAAAATGAAAAAAGAGTAATGACACACGCCTGTAATCAGGAGGCAGAAGCAGGAGGATTGAGAGCTAGGGAACAGCCTTGGCTACCTCGTGAGAACCTGCCTCAAAAATGAAAAGTGAGCTGGGTGGTGGTGGTGCACACCTTTAGTCCCAGCGCTCCAGAGGCAGAAGCAGGTGGATCTCTGAGTTCAAGGCCACCATGGTCTACAGAGCAAGTTCCAGGACAGCCAGGGATACAGAGAAACCCTTGTCTCAAAAAACAAAACAAAACAAAAAAACCCACATACATTTCATTATACAGTGAGATAAAGTTCAGCAAAGCCCCACATTGAGTGAAGGGTTTCTGAAGATGAAACACTGAATTGAGCACTGCAGATGAACCTAATTCCATGCTAATGACACGGCTAAATGAAATAATAGGAATGTGCCTTGGAACTGATTTTCATGATTCTGTTGTACCGCACCACTCAAGATGCTAGATGAATTTTAGAAAAGTTAAGCTAGAATGGTTGTGAACTGGTTTCCTCTTCAGCATTATTTTTGATGGGCAGTGCTGGGATTTGAACCTAGGGCCCCACCCCAGCCCTGGTGAATGTGAACTGGAAGAGGGGAACCTAAAGACTGACTCTTCTCTACTTCCTATGACATCACAATGTTCGGACGAGATGGCCAGACCACATTTTAACCCTTGCCTTTTTCTTGCCTCTATCTGTAGATGGCCGCCCTGCTCCCCCAATGAAAGGCCAGCTTCGAAGAAAAGCTCAAAGGGAAAAGCTTGCAGTAAGTGGCTGGAACTCCAGCAAGGCCTATGCTTACAATTGGGGGAAGAAAATTTAAGTCCTCATTTATCTTTGTTTCCTTTAAGATTAACTCTTATATGTATGTGCTCCGCCTCTGAATGTGTGTTCACCACATGTGTGCCTGGTGCCTATAGAAGTCAAAGGAGGGTGTCAGATCCCCTGGAACTGGAATTACAGATGGTTGTGAGCTGCCATGTGGGTGTTGGGAGTTGAACCTGGGTCCCATGCAAGAGCAGAAAGTACTCTTAGCCATGGAGCCATCTCTCCAGCACCATAAATTGTAGTTCGTTTTAAGTTGTGTTGCACCTGACTATTTGGCAATGCTTGGGATCAAATCCGGGGCTTCCTGCCTCCTAGACAAGCACACCGGCAGCAGCTGTGTCTCCAGTGTGACAGCCATTTATTCATTTATTTGGGCAAGGTATATAGACCAGGCTGGCCTCAAACTCACAAGAGATGGGCCTGCCCTTGCCCCCTTAGTGCTAGGATCGAAGGATGCACCACCCTACCTGCCCAAGGCAAATGTTTTAATAGCACGTGAGAAGGGAAGACTCAAGTAGGGCAGACACTCCCCTTCACATTGTCACCTCCCTTCTGTCCTGCAAATACCCGTCCGGTGCCAGTCAGCAGCATCAATAGCCAGCTGAAAACCTCTGGCTTCTGGGGACAGAGGATAGCTGCTCCATGGCACACTTGAGCCCCAGATGTTATTTTTTCTTTTCCTGTCTGTTTCAGAGGCGAGTTGTCCTGCTGACACAGGAAATGGATGCTGGATTACAGGCCTGGAAGCTAAAGCAACAGAAGCTGGAGGAAGAAAGGAAGCAGGAAAGTGGTCTTAAACCCAAAGGGATTTCACTGAGAAGCCCACTTCCACATCAATAAAAAACAGCTCCATTCCCGCTTTCCCAGACTCTCTGGCTTTCTTTTCTGTGGCCTGAATGCTTTATCCCATACAGAACGAAGCCGTTTTTCCCGCCATTTGTATTGACAGAAGACCTCAAGCACTAAGAGGAACTTACAATCACTGCCTCGAGGCTTGGCCCAGAGCCCTCCTCACTCCATCCCAGTCCAGCCAGATCTTACTCTGGGGCTGTTATTTTGCCCCTGGTGCTAGAGAACAAACCCAGAGCCCTGCAGAAGCTAAGCATGCCACCACCCTACCACTTAGCCTTGCTCAGGGATTTTCTTCTTTCTTTTTCTTTTTTTGGTGTTTTGAGACAGGGTTTCTCTCTGTAACAGCCCAAGCTGTCCTGGAACTCACTCTGTAGACCAGACTGGCCTCAACCTCACAGAGATCCGTCTGCCTCTGCCTCCCAAGTGCTGGGATGAAAGGCGTGCGACACCACGGCCAGCCTTGCTCTGAGATTTTAATCCTTTCCCATATTGGCCATAAGGCCGACCCAGCTAAGAGTAGCAGCTGCTCTGTGAAGGAAGAAAAGGGGACAGCACCAGTTTTCCTGTTTTTACCAAGGTACTTGAGTCACCTCTCAGTCAGCTCATAACCATAATCAGCTCAGTTATGTGCAGTTGGCATCCAATAAACGTTTTGATGAAAAGGACTTCCCAGAGGCTAGAGAGATGGCTCATCAGTTAAGAGCACTGACTGCTCTTCCAGAGAACCCAGGTTCAATTCCTAGCACCCACATGGCAGCTCACAACTGTAACTTCAGTTTCAGGGAACCCAACACCCATGGCCAAACACCAATGCACATAAAGAGGAAATTTGCTGCAGATTTCAAAAAGGGCTTCCCATTGGAGGTCCTTTTTTCTTTCTGAGATAGGGTCTTTATATAGCTCTGGCTGGCCTGAAACAGCCTGTAGACCAAGCTGTCTTGAGCTCACAAAGATCCACCTGCCTCTGTCTGGGTTTAAAGTCATGCCACCACACCTAGCAGAAGTCTCTTAAGCAACGGGTGTCTGGATACATGGTCCAGGAGACACTCACTCTGGAAAGCTGACACAGAATTAAACTTGTGTGTTTAGTCTTCCGCTAAAGGAGTTATGTTCTGACTGAATTCCAGAGGTTGGTTGAAGAGGGGTCTGTACTTCCTCACCCCTACACAATGCCACTGTGGCACTAATACCCACTGTCCACCCCTTGGAAACTGCCCATGACCTGGCAACCATTCATTTTATTGATCATGAGCTCACTCTCCCCTGGATTCTGAAGGCAAGGACCTTTGTTCCCGGTCCAGTACTGAATGTTGGCCTTGCATCTTCCCACCACAAACCTGGTTGGTAGTTGTGGATTTCTGGAGCCTCTCCTACCTGACCTCTCTACCCTCGGCTTTACTGCTTCCCTTCGCTAGCTCTCCCTCCCTTCCTCTCCCCTCTACCTCCTTCCTCTCGCTGACCAAATGCAATTCTTGGATCTTACATTTCGCTGATGGTCGAGTTTTCTGTCTCCCACACTTTTCCTGCCTCTGTCCCACTGCTTGGTGTTTTTCCAGATCTAGTTCTCAACCTCTTATCTATCTCCCTTCCTCACTGCCAGCTTCAGCCTGTCCTCCCCTTCCCTGCATACCTCTCCTTTTGTTCTCAGAGCCCAGCCATCACGGAAGCTGGGCTCTAAGGAACTGTCTCCAGTGTAAAGACTTAACAAAACTCCAGAATCCTAACTTCCAATCCTTCCTCCTCCAACAATTCCAATCAGACTTTTACTTGGCTTTCCCCAGTTCTGGGACCTTGAACGCTTTTCCTATTCTGGCAGTTCACACTTAATGGAACAGCTAGATTGCAAAAGCCATTAATAAAGGGCCGGACCCCCAAATTCAAAGTAATTGTGATTGTTGTTAGGCAATGGTTTTTGTTACAATATAAGTTTGAGGCAGGAGGAGTAGGCTGTCCACAGATCAGCACACAATTCCTCCTTGTTAGTAAATGCCCCTTCCTCACAAGCGTTGAAAACTCCATGTCACCACCATCCCTAGCCATCAGGCCTCCCAGTACTTAACACTCTGAAGTGAGACATGCTGAATACTACGGGAATCAGGCCACCAAAAAATGCTTAGGAAGAGAAAGTCTTCCGCATCCCGTCCCCCGGGACACCCAGGCTCCTAGTTAGTTGTTGGCGGTGGCCTCAACCCCTGCAGATGGCAGCCTGCACCACAGAAAGACAACTTTTTTCCCCCTTCTCTCCTGCCTGCTCTTGGCTGTAATTGGATTCAGGCTGAAACAACCACGTCCCCACCAGGAAAGGAGGGCATTGGGGCGGGGGCGGAGGAGAGGCTGTGGGAGAAGGGAGGGACCAAAGGAGAGAGCAGAGAGGGCTTCCAACCCAGTTCGCCGACTAAGCAGAAGAAAGATCAAAAAACGGAAAAGAGGAGAGCAAACAGGCACTTTCAGGAGCAATCCCCTCACCTCCAAGCCGCCTGCGCTCTAGGAATCCAAGTTCCGTGCCTTCAGAAGACAAAGGCGCCCAAGGAGAGCGGCGGCGCGACCCCAGGGCGTGGGCCCCGCCGCGGAGCCCGCACCGCCCGGCGCCCCGACGCCGCGGACCATGTCTCCCGCCCCTCGACCCTCCCGCAGCCTCCTGCTCCCCCTGCTCACGCTCGGCACCGCGCTCGCCTCCCTCGGCTGGGCCCAAGGCAGCAACTTCAGCCCCGAAGTAAGTGAGCTCCTCCGGCCCTTGCCGGAGTTGCGCCCGCCGGGTAAGCGAGCCCGGGGGTCTCCAAGGGGACAGCCCCCGCTGAGAGCAGGGCTGGGGGGGGGGGGTTCTGCTGCTCCGGCCTTTCTTTTCCCTCCTGATCTGCAAACTTGCAAGTCGATCCAACTTTTGCCTGCCTCCAACAAACCCCCTCCGCCGCCGCCGCCGCCTCTTTCCCATTCCCCCCTTCCCTGGAAGAACTTTGCAGCGGGGCCTGGGCCTCGCTCTCCCGGGCTCTGCGCGCACTCTGGCACCGGGCAGGAGCCTCGTAAACACCGGACTCCGCTCCAACCCCGCGCCGTCCGGGCCGGTGTCACACGCGAGTTGTTCCATCCGTTTGGCAGCGCTCAGGTGCCCGCACGGGCGCATCTGTACCAAGTGGGGCGTCAGGGGTGGCCGGGCGCAACCCGCCTCCCCTGGACCGCCCTCGGTGCGGGCCTCGGGCCCTGGCGTCGAGGATCACGGCGGGCCGAACTTCCGCGCACACAAAGCTCTTCTTGTGAGCCTCGGGGCGCAGCCTGGCCACCGCCTCCCCGCGTCCTCACCCCAACCGGCGCCTTCGGGGCGGGGCGGGGGGGGGGGGGCTTTTTTGTTGCTAATTGTTTTTCTGCGTTAATTACTGAGAGACTGGGGGGAGTTGCTCGGGCGGCGAGTGAGTTGAGGGCCGGCCTGGGTCACCCTCAAGCGTCCCAACTGACTTGGTCGCCCCCACCCCCAACCCTCCCGAGACCATAGCCCACCCCGGTCCTGAAGGAAGCTGCGTGGGAGTAGTCTGAGGAAGTCTTCCCTCCTCTTATTTTGGGGTGAAGGTGGGAGATGGATTTAATCAGCTTCTTATTTTGGGCCACCCAACCCACTCATCCTGGTGAGGACCTGGGTGTGGTAGGGAAGGGCTGGGAAGGGCTCAAAGTGCAGGATACGGTCTGGATTTGACTCCTTCTGCTCTAGTCCCAGGCCCAGACCGGATCACACCCTCCGAGGTAACGTCTCCGGGGCACACGCTGCCTGTGCCCCCTAAGAGACCTGGGGCTGAAGGGACAAGCGTGGCCCTAGGAGCGGAGCCACACTTGTCCATAGAGACTAGAAAGAGTAAAATCCTCCCTGAGACTGGAGACCAAACCCAGTTGTCAAAGAGGAGGTGACTTTCCCAGGCCTGAAGCTCCCGTCTTAGCCCCAAAGAGAGAGTGCCTAACAAAAGGAACCTCTGGAAGACTGCCCACTGCCAACTTCTTTTTCCCCTCCCCAGCCTCCACTAGGTCCCCTAGGGGAGGGCCAGCAGCCCTGGCTCTGCCCTAAGTGGGTCATGGTCGTCCCAGAGCCAGAACCACCATTTGCTTCTGGAACACAGTAGGGTGGGAAGCCGAGGGAGGGCGGGGCAGACCCAGAAGAGGCTAGAATCCAAGGCTTCGTGGAGAGCTGGAGGGCCCCCACCCTGCCGGCCGCCGTGACTTTCTCCTAGGGAATACCCTGCCCTTACTGATCAAGACAATGCCAGCCTACTGGCTCCTGCCACCTAACTACTCCAGGTCTCTTCTCCAGGCCTCAGGCAGCTAGCTAGCTCCCTTTCACCAGGCCTCCACAGCTCCACACCAGCTCCAGGACAGTGTGTCTGGTGCTTCACCCTTCCCCCACTCAGCCGCAGACACCAGAGTCCTCTCCTGCGGTTCCAGTCTCATAGTCTGTGGTTCCTGCTTTGCTCAGAGCCTGGCTCTGTGAGAAGGAGAAAAGAAACATGCCCAGTCCGGGAAAGGAAAATGATGGGGACACTTTCTTTCTTGGCTTTGTGATACTCTTCCGGGGAGTCCCGTTGCCTGACAAAGCATCCATTTTCCTCCACAGGGTACAGGGCAGGGTTTATGAGTCTCCTTATTTAGACCTGCCTATCTCTTGAAAGGCTCGTTGGAAAGGGATTTACCCAGAGCTCCTGGCTGTGATGCTTCTTCACCCACCGGCCTCCCTTCTCCATCCTCCTCCAGAAGCACGCCTTCTCTTTGGCTAAGAGAACCTTTCCTCCTCCTAACTTCCAGCTGTGGGGGAGGGGCGGGCCACTCCCACCCTTTCCCGAAGGCCTGTAGCAGCTGTTATCCCAGCAGGGGTCAGAGCCTACAGGTGAGACTAGGAGCCAAGGGAGTTCCCTGCATACTCGGTACAGGCCACAGCAGGCCTCTGCAGGGCACTGGTAGTGGCATCAGCTAGCACAGGTTAGGGCAAGCCTTCGGATCCGAGGGAACAGCTCTGGATGTACACACCCTGCTAGGCCCCTCTGACACACAAGAGGTTAAACTCAACGCGCCCTTGAGGAGCGTTTTGAGAAACAGGTGATGCTAAGGTTGTTTGGCCAGGCTTATTGGCTGGGGGAAAGGCTGGGTTGTTTACAGCTCAGGCCCAAACTCACGTCAGCCTTGAGGGGAATCGCTTCCTGGAACGATGTTGCAATTTCTGCCCCTGTCGACTCAGGTCCTAAGTCAGCTGCTCCTGAATCACCCCCAGACCCCACAAAAGAGCATTGCTCTCCCACCCATGACTAGGCCTGAAGGGGGAGCAACATGTGGAGATAAATCATCCTAATAACCGTGGGTAGGAGATGCAGGACCCAAGGCAGCTTTGGCCCTCTTCTCCTCCAAATGCCCATTCTAGGCAACGTGAAGCTCCCTCTGAACTTGCTGTCTGGGTCATGTCTCCCTATAAAAGAAGCCATACATAACATGGCTTGCTTGGCTTTCTGAGCCTAGATCACTAGGTCATAGAGTATTTATTTAGGGTGATGGCTGATTAGCTATCACCTCTAAAGAGCCCAGCTTCTCCATCAGCATCCAGCCTCAACCCTGACTCCTTTTCTGGACTCCTTAAAAAGATTTCCGCTGTGAGAGTCCTCCAAGTATGGCCCCCAGTTCCAGGAACTCCCTCACCCTGTTCAGAACCCCTCACCCTGACTCTACTATTCTACCTATCATGGACCTAACCCATTTTCAAATGGGACATGCCATCTTTGCAAGGACTGACAGAGGAAAAAAGTGCTGGAGAAAATGTCGGCCCTAAGAAGACACTCTAGGGTGTGGGGATAGGTTAGTAAAATGCTTGCTTTGCAAGCTTGAGGGCCTGATGTGAACCCTGGTACCCATGTTAAAAAAAAGAGAGACAAGGTGGCACACACTTGTAATCTCAGCGCCACGGAGGCAGAGGCAGGCAGTTCCCTGAGGCTTGCTGGTCATCCAGCCTGGCCTAATAGGTGAGAGACTGTCTGAAAAACAAGGTGGACAGCTCCCAAGGAACACATCAGACATTGACCTTTGGCCTCCACATGCATGTAAACCCAAACCAAAAACATCCTAAAACTCTCTCAGTCCATCAGTCCTTTCATTTATCAGCATACTATAGCCAGTCAGGACCAGTGGTTCTCCAGCCTTGTAACAGTCTGCTCCCCATCACCCCTGGGGACAAGCCGTACTGAGGTCCAGGCTATAGAGTTCAAGTCAACAGTCAGCCTGAGAGTTCCTGCCAGAACCAGGCTGGGAGCCCATCTTACTTCTCACTAAGCCAAGGACACCAGCCAGACGCTGTGGAGAGGCAGGTGGGCCCCCAGGGCCAAGTGGAAAATTCTCTAAGCCACACTCCTCTCCCTACAGGCCTGGCTGCAGCAGTATGGCTACCTACCTCCAGGGGACCTGCGCACCCATACGCAACGCTCACCCCAGTCACTCTCAGCTGCCATTGCCGCCATGCAAAGGTTCTATGGTTTGCAAGTGACAGGCAAGGCTGATTCGGACACCATGAAGTAAGTTCCTGACATCCACTGACCACGCTGAACACCAGAAATGTCGCACTTGATGCTGGCCCTGCGCCAGTATCCCAACCCTCTCCCGTTCACATCACTACCTGCCCTTTCCCTACGCCGACACACACACACACACACACACACACACACACACACACAAAGCCTCACCCAACACTGACCTGGGGCCAGAGGCCAGGACCCTGGGTCAACTGTAGCACGCCAGTCTCTCCCCTTGAAGGCTTTTTTATTTTATATACTGTTCTGACCCCAATGTTCCCACCCTAGGGCCATGAGGCGCCCTCGCTGTGGTGTTCCAGATAAGTTTGGTACTGAGATCAAGGCCAATGTCCGGAGGAAGCGCTATGCCATTCAGGGCCTCAAGTGGCAGCATAATGAGATCACTTTCTGGTGAGTCCAACAGCCTAGAGATTTTTCTCGCATCCACTCCCCTTCCCTGCAGTTGTATAATGTAGAGACAGAGATGGCCTGCACTGGTCTCCTCCATCCTTAGGGAGTGGGAAGGAAAATGGCTCCAATCTTGCAGAGAAGTGCAGTCATTTGGGGGGATGCACTCTAGTGCCAACACCCCTAAGCCTTTGGTTCTTGGGGCTGAGATATCAATTATGCAATGGCAGGGCAAGCAGGTCTAGCAAGGTGGCTGGGCCGTTCAGTCAGTGCTGGGAGAGCACAGGGAACTTTGCCTCCTTTGTCCTAACGCTCCCCTTTTCTACCCTCCTGTCAGCATCCAGAATTACACCCCCAAGGTGGGCGAGTATGCCACATTCGAGGCCATCAGGAAGGCCTTCCGAGTATGGGAGAGTGCCACGCCACTGCGCTTCCGTGAGGTTCCCTATGCCTACATCAGAGAGGGTCATGAGAAGCAGGCTGACATCATGATCTTGTTTGCTGAGGGTTTCCACGGCGACAGTACACCCTTTGATGGTGAAGGGGGCTTCCTGGCTCATGCCTATTTCCCAGGCCCCAATATTGGAGGGGACACCCACTTTGATTCTGCTGAGCCCTGGACTGTCCAAAATGATGACCTAAATGGTGAGTAAGGGAACCCTGAGTTCCGCCCTGGGTAGAATGTGCAATCACTTGAACATAGAAGAGTCTAAGCTAGCCGGGTCTACATAGTAAGTTCCAGCCAGCCAGGGCTACAGTAGTGAGACCCTGTCTCATAAATCAATAAAGTTAAAAAATAAATCTAGCCGGGCGGTGGTGGCCCATGCCTTTAATCCCAGCACTCAGGAGGTAGAACCAGGTGGATCTCTGTGAGTTTGAGGCCAGCCTGGTCTACAGAGCGAGATCCAGGACAGGCACCAAAGCTACACAGAGAGACCCTGCCTCGAAAAACTAAATAAATAAATAAATAAATAAATAAATAAATAAATAAATAAAAGTGCTGAGGCAGGAGGATTGTGAATTTGAGGCCTGCCTAGACTATATAGCAAAACTGTCTCAAAATAAACAACAAAAAGACCAACAAACAGCTAAGTACTAGTCACATAAACCTAGTATGAAAGCAGGAATTATATTTTAAGCTATTTATAGCTGTATATTTGGTCTGCTGTCCCTGCCTGACTACCTTGCCAATCACAGACTTAAAAGCTTCCTTTCCAGCCACTTTTCCAGGCAAAGATGATGCCTAGTTTCTGGGAGCAACTGAGCCCCACAGTGTAGGTTTTCTTGGGATTAGAATCCTGCCCCAGGGTGCCCCATTCCACCCAGAGGAGGGTAGTGACTGGCTTCGGGCTTTCTGAACCAAACAGGAGACTGACCCTCAAGATCTGATCTTCCTGTGGTGGGGAAGCAGGGAGCCTAAGAAGGGACCCAAGCTCTCACCATCTCCATCCCTCCAGGGAATGATGTCTTCCTGGTAGCTGTGCATGAGTTGGGCCATGCTCTAGGCCTGGAGCATTCCAACGATCCCTCTGCCATCATGGCGCCCTTTTACCAGTGGATGGACACAGAAAACTTTGTGCTCCCTGACGATGATCGCCGTGGCATCCAGCAACTCTATGGCAAGTTATCCTTCCCCATCCCTGCTCCTGTCTCTGCTCTTGCCCCTTTTTGGTCTCTGGCTGGATTTTCTCTCCCTAGTGCTGTGACATCTGTACACACACTACATACCACCTTTTACTGCCTCTGTTAGCTCTGACTTTTTAAAAGTTTTTGTATATGTCTTAAGTATTGTATATGTGTGTGTGTGTGTGTGTGTGTGTGTGTGTGTGTGTGTGTGTGTGTCTGGGCACGTACATGCCTGGTGCCCATGGAGGCCAGAAGAGGACATTAGATCTCCTGAAACTGCCATGTGAGTTCTGGGAACCAAACTTGGATCCTCTGTAAGAACCCGCAAGTGCTCCTAATCAATCAGCCATATCTCCAGCTCCATAGCTCCCACTTTTGAGTATACCCAAGCTAACTACTTCAACCTTCTCCAAAAACCTGTTTACACTTTTTAAAAATATATTTATTTTTATTAGAGGGGAGTGTGTGTGTCTCTGTGTGTGTGTGTGTGTGTGTGTGTGTGTGTGTGTGTGTGTGTGTGTCCACAGAGGCCAGAGGCATCCGACTTCCTAGAAGTGGGGTTATAGGTGGTTGTGAGCCACCTGTCTGTCAGTGCTGGGAACCAAACTCACATCCCCTGCAAGAGCAGGATATGCTTTAACCACTCGCCATCTCTGGAGCACCTCCTCCCTCTTCATGCTTTCTAAGGGTGCTGTCTGTTTCTGTGTCTGTCCTTCCGTCCTCTCTACCCCAAAGTCTGAAGTGCCACTATTGTTCTCTTCCTCAGGGAGTAAGTCAGGGTCACCCACCAAGATGCCCCCTCAACCCAGAACTACCTCTTGGCCCTCTGTCCCAGATAAGCCCAGAAACCCCACGTATGGGCCTAACATCTGTGATGGGAACTTTGACACCGTGGCCATGCTCCGAGGAGAGATGTTTGTCTTCAAGGTGAGAGAGAAGAAGAGAAGAAGGGGGACAGAAGGACGCACCGCAAGGAAGCTGGGTGGGAATAGTCGTAGAAGGACTGAGAACTAAAGCCATAGGCCTGAGCGCAGTGGGGGAGCTTTGGGGACTGAAGAAAACTAAGGACATGATGTGATGGGCTCTCCCCCACCTTGGCTGGTTTCTAGGAGCGATGGTTCTGGCGGGTGAGGAATAACCAGGTGATGGATGGCTATCCAATGCCTATCGGCCAGTTCTGGAGGGGCCTGCCTGCATCCATCAATACTGCCTATGAGAGAAAGGATGGCAAGTTTGTCTTCTTCAAAGGTAACCAGGCATTTCATAGGCTGGGGAAGTTGGGAGGGTCCCCTTGGATGAGCTATTTCCACTTGAGTCCCAGAGACCTCAGAGTCAAGTTGAACCCAGGTTCTTCCCTTCTCTCGTATCCCAGGAGATAAGCATTGGGTGTTTGACGAGGCTTCCCTGGAACCTGGGTACCCCAAGCACATTAAGGAGCTAGGCCGAGGACTGCCTACTGACAAGATTGATGCCGCTCTCTTCTGGATGCCCAATGGAAAGACCTACTTCTTCAGGGGAAATAAGTAAGACCTCCAACCCTTAATCCCCAAGCCTCTCCACTCAGAAACTAATAACTACCACCGCCACCCCAAATATCCTTGTCCCTAAACTCTGAAGAAAGGCCCACTTTCCCCCCCCAAGGTGTTGCCCTGGAACTGGCTAAGCCTTTACGTTGCCGAGCAATAGGCGGTTTTTCTTAGTGCTGCCTGAGTGGGATGTGACCGGGTCACCGTTTCAGACCTGGTCATTTGTCGCCTCCTGCCCCCAACACTGTGTCTCCACCCCGGCCACCAGGCACTGTTATTAAGGTCTGCTGGTGGCTCCTGACAGCCTGGACCCTCCCTTCCACCTCCTCCTTCCGCCTCTTTCAGCTGCAGGCTCTCATTACTCAAAACCCCTGTCCCCAACCGTGTCCATAGCTAACCTTTGCTCCCTGGTGCACTCTGTCATGGGTCTGCTAACCTCTGAGGGCATTGCCCAGTATCCACTCCCTTCCCTCTCTCCCCCCCCCCCCCAGGTACTACCGTTTCAATGAGGAGTTCAGAGCAGTGGACAGCGAGTACCCTAAAAACATCAAAGTCTGGGAAGGAATCCCCGAGTCTCCCAGAGGGTCATTCATGGGTAGTGATGAAGGTGAGCGGGGCGAGGGAAACCGTGTGTCCAGAGAAGGAGGGGTATGGGGAGCTGGGGAGGAACAGAAAGACAGAGCGTCTGCTGGGAAACATGGATGATGATAGCAGTGGGGTCCTTGTCGATCACCGGGAGCCAGCCAAGTGCTTTCCTGTGTAGTACCCTCAGTCTTCCCACTCTTCCAACCTGGTGCTGTGATCGACTCCATTTTCCACTGAGGAAGCAAATGTGGAGGACGGTAGAGCGGCGAGCTCAGCCGGCCATCACGCTAACTGTGCTTTCTCCTTTGCTCTCTTTGGGGCCCGTGTGGACTCTGCCCCGTCTCGGTTCATGCCGTCTTACACCATCCTCCTGATGCCCTTCAGTCTTCACATACTTCTACAAGGGGAACAAGTACTGGAAATTCAACAACCAGAAGCTGAAAGTAGAGCCAGGCTACCCCAAGTCGGCTCTCCGGGACTGGATGGGCTGCCCCTCGGGGGGCCGACCGGATGAGGGGACTGAGGAGGAGACGGAGGTGATCATCATTGAGGTGGACGAGGAGGGCAGCGGAGCTGTGAGTGCGGCCGCCGTGGTACTGCCCGTGCTGCTGCTGCTCCTGGTGCTGGCCGTGGGCCTTGCCGTCTTCTTCTTCCGACGCCACGGGACCCCCAAACGACTGCTCTACTGCCAGCGCTCACTGCTGGACAAGGTCTGACCCCCACCGCTGGCCCACCCGCTTCTACCACCAGGACTCAGCCTCTGAAGGCCGGCGGCAGCAGGTGGTGGCAGGTGGGCTGCTCTCACCCACCCTGAGCTCCCTCCCTCCAGCCTCCCTTCTCAGCCCCTAACTGGCCCCTTCCACCCTCACCCCAGCATTGCTTCATCCATAGGTGGGTCCCCTGAGGGCCGAGCAGGAAGGTAGTCCCTTCCGGCCTCTGGCCCTCAAGGGAACCTCGCAGCTTGGTGTGTGTCTGGCCCTATTTGAATGTTTTTAGGGCTCTGCACTTGAAGGCAAGACCCTCTGGCCTCACAGGCAAAGGCCAAATGGGGTCATCTGCTTCTTTTCCATCCCCTAACTACATACCTTAAATCTCTGAACTCTGACCTCAGGAGGCTCTGGGCATGCGAGCCCTGTAAGTACCAAGTGTACCCAGTTGGCAACCTCCCACCACTCTGACTAACAGGAATCTGATAGTGTGTGTTTGGAGGTGGAAAGATTGCTCAGCTACCCTAAAGACTTTGCTTTAAAAAAAAAAAAAATCGCTCAGTGAGGGTCTTGGTGGCTTGGACAACCAAGTTCCTCTCCACAAAGATCTGCCTCTGTTCAACCCAGCCTGGAGAACTTCCAAGGAGCCTGAGCCATTAAGGACTAAAATGGGTCTGAGGAAACCCTTGGCAAGCCTGGCCCCTCCTGAATGTTAGCCTTGGATGTCGAGTTCAAGGTTGGAAGAGCTAAAAGCAGGGGAGATGGCCCCGGGTGCAGAGAGGTCAAGGAAGACAGCAGGATCTGGAGCATGGGGGATGAGCCTGGCGGCTCAAAGCAGAAAAAGACCTGTTCAAACGCAAGTAGCTGGGGCTGGGACCCAAAGATAGCAGTCAGAGGAGACAGGAAATGAGGTGTGATGGTGGCAGTGTATGCCTGGGAGTCTGGGCAGACTGCAGGGTACTCGCAGGGCACTGTGGTACCCAGGAGTGGACACATTCTGTTGGATCTCTCAGAGAGGGTCTTAAGGACACCCTGGCCTGCCTCTCTTTGCCCCCTTGCTCACTGACTCTGGAAGGGAAGGATAAGAGTGAGCACAGGAAGAAAAAGAACATATAGTACAGGGACTGGAGACTCACAGAGACCGGAGGAGGCTGTCAGTGGCCTAGCCTTGCTCAGTCTGCCTCACTACCCTAGTGAGGCAGGTGTCTGGGTGCTCCTGGGTAGGGTGGGCCCCCCCTCCCTTTCCTGATGCAGACCCTCCTCAGTCCATGTTAACTGTGTCCTGCCCTTCCTCTTCCCCACCCAGCCGACCCATTGGAAGTCTCCTTCATCCACTGAAGGTGGTCATGGTACTGGGGACTTGGGAGAGTAAGACCCTGTGGAGGGGGTGAGAGGAGAGGAGTGTCTGGGTGGGGTTTGGGAATAGGGAAATTGGGGTGAACGGTGCTGGAAGCCCAGCTAAATTTCTGTCTTGTTTGGGTTTTTTGTTTTGTTTAATGTATATTTTTATTATAATTATTATATATGAATGCCATTCAAATCGTTCCTTTTTGTTAACAAGGGGCATGGGGAGGGGTGGGGGAGGGGGGCAGAGGCAACTGACCCCAGAAACCTGCAGGGCGGGGCTGGGTCAGTGCCCTCTAAGGACATTTTTGACCTTGTTCAACCTTTCCACGGAGAATAAACTGTGTTTCACATTCTTTGTGTGACTATAGCTTGGTATAGGGGTGAATTTGATGTGACCAACAGGGCTAGGAAGAGCAGACATCAAAAACATCATTTCCCACAATGTGGGGCCTTAGCATTTGTCATAGATATTTATTCTTAGTGGACTGATGGGATTTAAGAGCTGGAGTCGGGGAGCAAGGCATACCCCACTAGAGGTTATAGGAGTGATTGGCAGAACCTAGCTTCCTTCCCCAAAATCTTAAAAGGCTACCTTTGAGACTCAAGGCTGCCGGAGACAGGAGGAAGTGGTCAAGTGAGGTCATCTGCCGTGTGACCTGGCCACAGACACTCCAGTTTCCTCCTACATCTGTCCCTGCAGCAGGGGCATTCTCATGATCACATTAGACTGAAACTCTGGTAGGCCCGAGGACCTGATGTTCTTGTAAATCTGGGTATGGTGGTGCACACTTTACTTCAGGCGCTGGAGACAGAGGGAAGCGTAGTTCTGGGAGGTTAAGGCCAGCTTGGTCTACATAAGTAAGTTCTAGGCCAGTTGGGGCTGCACAGTAAGACTCTGCCGAAAAATGAAAAAAGGAGGAAAAGGTGGTGGTTTTTCCAGGCCTGGGACTCTGATGTTGGATCAGGAGATCAGGAAGGAGAAAGAAAAGAAAAGAAAAAAGAAAAGAAAAGAAAAAAAGAAATGGTCCCATGGTCTCATCTACTAGGTGTGTCCTGCTCCTGGAGGAACAGTGTTTCTCAGTTGCCCAGAAGACCCAGGACCCTCAGGTTGGAAGGGTAGAATAACAAGGCTTTGTTTCCATTTTCCATAGAAACTGCTGCCCTAGACAGGGTTCCCAGGCTGTTGACCCTCCCTCCCTCCAAAACCAACCTGAAGGGAGGGGTCAGGCCAGTTGCTGAGTCAGCTCAGCTGAAGGAGAGCAGCCCCCTTCTCCCGCCTTCCCTTCCTGCCTCAGCCCAGTCTTCCCTGGGCTCCTGCCCAGGTCCTCCACAGCCTGCCTTTCGGAGCCTGGCCCCACCCATTCCTCTCTTCTATCCAGCTGCTCTGCAGGGTGGTTGGCATGATTGCTTTGGCAGATGGGGCACTCCACCTTCCTGCCAGCCAGCAACCCTGACCCCAAGCGTGGTCACCTGTGCCTCCCCTGCCAACAGCTGTTTGGCAGGCCTGTGTGTCTCAGTGAAGTTAGGCACAACCCCCACCACCACCCTCACCAGAAGGAATTGGAACTGATAAGGTGGCCCTGGGGGAAGTCAGGGGCATCTAGGGGTAGTCAAGTCCATGCATGTGACAAAAAAAAAAAACTCAAAAGATGAGCTCATGGCCCTTTGTGTTTTTGTGGTCCACATATGGAGGCAATTACAGATGTTATCCAGAGGGAATTCTGCAAAACACAGCTGGAGCCAGTGGAAGAGCCCAGGAGTGGGGGACTGCCAGAGGGAAGAGGTGGGGGAGCCCAGAGTTGGAGTGCGGTTTCCCCATCACGAGGAAATTGTTTGGCTGGGATTCTGGAATCACAAGATGCTCTCTGAAGCCAAGGGGGAGAGATGGGAATGCAGAACTGGAGACAAAGGCGGATGAGCTGGACGATTGATTCTGCACAGACAGGACGGTGGGGTGGAGGCAGAAGGGTCTGGTGCTGAGGATGCGCTTGGACGTGCCCACTGTACTCCATGAGGTTGCCCAGTGACCTTGGAAGATGCCTTCGTGGTCGTAAGGCCCCACTTGAGTGAGCCACCATGTCAGGATAGGGTGACAGGAAGCTGAGGGCCCTCTGGCTCCCAAGGACCTGCACACTGTTTTCACTGGCCTGGCCCATTTGTCTGCTGGGCCTGACCCAGTTTCTATGGTTCCAAGTTCCTTTATTCGAAAGCAACACTTGTGAGCTGGGGCAGCCAGAAGGAGCCAAGTGGAATATGTGAGGAGGTTTGGGCGGCCTTGGGGACGCTGGTCTAGAAAGACACTGGAGTGGGAACGAAGGCCAAGAAGGGGCAGCACTTTGCCCACCAATGCACCCCACAACCTGAGGTGGGGGTCCTCTTTTCATCACTCCCCTTTGCCAGGGATCCTGTCACCCGCTGGTCCAAAGCCTCCTGGGCTGCCAGCCAGGCGGACCAGGGAAGGGAAGATCTTAGAGGATCCACACCCTCTGAAAGAGAGAGTGTGGGCAGAGGGGCATCTCCACTCACTACAATCTGCTTAGCCCTGCTGGTCCTTCCCTGCCCCTCTCCCAGTGCCTCCCCCCTCCCGACACACATACACACACACACACACACACACACACACACACACACACACACACACGCCACCGCAATCTAACAGGCTTCCCAGCCAAGTCTTTCCCTTCTGCATCCACCTTGCCCTTGCTGCAGGCCGGAGAATGGCGACTGCTGAGGCCCTCACTGTACAGAGCAACAGAAGCCCGAACACAGACTCCTTTCACACACAAAGAAGCTGAGCCCTGCAGGTCATGGTTCTTTAGTCCAAATGTAGGCCCCACATCGGGGACTAGGCCTGTGGCTCAGTGGTAGAACATTTGCCTAACCTGAGCAGTACTAAGTTTGATCCTCAGCCCTGCAAAACCAAACTAAAACCCAAACCTAACCGGGTTGTTTGTCTCTGCAAGCAAAGTCTGACAAGGTTTCTCGGGCATCTCTTCCAGTGTAGGGCCATGCAGCCAGGTAACTTCCCGGGAGTGTGCTCTGGGGAACCGTCAGTATATCTGTGTTTGCTTGTTGAGCCGTGAAGCAGATCAGTGGAGGCGACCAGAGTGGGGGAGAGGGGGCACGGGAGAAGCTCCTCAGAAAAGGAAACCAATTTGCAGCCTACCACTTGGCTTCTCAGGGGCAGGAGCAGGTGTTCTGAAGGAAGAAGGTGCTACCAGCTGTCCAAAACCAGGAGGACACCAAAGCCTTCCGAGGGATGACGACCATTCCCAGAACCTCCAGAATTCTCCAGCGTTAGCTCAGGCTATTGTCCCACAGCCCCTGAACCTCCTTTGTACCCATCCCCAATCCAAGTTCACCTCCTTTAGGAGACCAGTTTTCTACACCTAGCCCTAACCCTAGGACTTCCTGCTTTTTTTCCCTTCCGTCTTGGGGGGTTGAGGAGACCCAGTGGCGGCCTGCATTGGGGGGCTCAACAGCTAGGGCCTGGAAGGTAAGCAGGGCCTGACTGGACAGAAACCAGCTTCCCAGTGAGCTCACACATACTTTCCACACTGGCCCAGCGCCAATGGCTTAGTTCCTTCCAAGCCTGCCTTCCCCAGCCAGGCTCAGCCCCCTCTGTCCTCCCTTGCCACTAGACCTGGGGTCCACAGCAGGACCATTAGATGCTTCAGCCCAGGGTTGCCATCACATCCCCAGGGGGCAGCTTCCTCTGCATCCCAGCTGAGGCCAGCCCCCCCCCCTTACAAACCAATTATCCTCAGTCATTGAGACCATCACAGCTTAAAAGAGATCAGTTACTTCCAGCTCACAAAGACCCATTTCTGGCTGGGGATGTACCTCAACTGGTAGAGGACTTGCCTAGCCTGAACTGGATCCCAGCACCATAAGACGAAGATGTTGTGGCACACTTCCATAACCCTAGCATTCTGGAGATGGAAGCAGGGACACCAGAAGTTCCAGCTTGGGTTACAAGGGACACTGTCTAAAGACGGACAGCTACACCTGGGTAGAAAATGACAGCAGAGTGCAAATAGAAGAGGTGGCATGGTAGTGGACGTCGGAAGGGCATCCTCTGAGGGCCTGAAGTAGCTCGCTGACTCAGGGACCAGACGGACCTCAGCATGGGTCATATCCTGCTCACTCATTTACTGAATTTCCCATCTCGGGCACTTCCCCCTAACTCCGGGAAGGGGCAAGACCAGGCTGTCCCAAAAGAGGACAAAAAAAAAAAAAAAAAAAAAAAAAACAACTGGCTCCTTGCAAGTTAGAGAAAAAGAATAAATGACTACGTGTCTATTATATCACTTAAGAAAATAGAGCCAATATTTTTTTGTTTGTTTTTTTGAGAGCCAATATCTTTAAAGGGCCCCTGTGTGTTCCCCAAATTCTCTCCTGTAGAGGTACCAAGTCCTTGAATGTTGTACTGTTTCCTAGCCTTCCTTGCTTTTTAATATTATTTTTATTTTATGTGCATGAGTATCTTGCCTGCATGGAAATGCACCACATGTGGGTCTAGTTCCCACAAAGGCCCGAAGAGGGCATGGGGTTTCCTGGAACTGGAGTTACAGACCATTGTGAGCCTCCAGTGTGTTCTGGGGGCTGAACTCAGGTCCTCTTCAAGAACAGCCAGTAACCTTAACCACTGAGCCATCTCTCCAGCTCTGAGGCTCTCCTGTTTCTCTACATGGGCCCCCCCCTGTGGTTGGTTTTGTTCATTCCCTGTTGTTTTTGAGCTTTGCTCATGATGGTACGTGTAGCTACAATTCTTTTAATGGCTGTATCAGATTTCCCTGTACAAATACCTCACAGTTTTATAGCTTCATACTTTCATCGGTATGTGGATTCACCAGGCTTGATCATCTTAATGCGGTGGAGCAATAGCTCACCGTCACCTTCCTTTGTATTTCTATAAATCCTAATGAGGTTGAGCATCTTTTTTTGGCTCATTCATGCTTTTGTTTTGTTTTGTTAAGATAGGTTCTCACCATGAAACCTAAGCTGCCCAAGAACTCCTGATCTTCTTGCCTCAGCCTTCTAAATGCTGGGATTTACAGGCCTGTCCTGCTGCACACACATACACACACAAATGTATGTATCAATTTAGATGCATGAGCTCATGTCAGAGTCTGTCTCAAAGGATCAGAATAAAGGGAAGAGGCAAGAGGATCAGAAGTTTATGGTTATCCTTGGCTACATAAGGATACAATAATGAGTGGGGGGGGGCCTGTGTGTGCACACGCTCATGATGGGGGTGGTCATGCACTCACAGCACACCTTTACATGGGTTCTGGGCATCAAACTCAAGATGCCAGGCTTGCATAGCAAATGCTTTTATCAGCTGAGACATCTCATTTGCCCTCTTTATATATTTTTAATGCAAATCCTTTCTCAGTATTAAAAAAAAAAAAAGGAAAAAACAAGACTGATGCCTCAGAAGACTTAGAAGATACACGTACATGCCCCAGGCTCCAGTCACTTTGATGCCTTTGCGATCAAAGTCCCCCTTCACTCAGCATCCAGTGACATGTAGTAGTGGGCCAGAGGGCAAGCTCGGTCCCCAAAATGTTTTCTGCATCTGCTCAGTGCCTGGTTTTGTGCAGGGACATAGTTGCCCCGAAGATACATCTTGGACACAATAATGCCTCTGTGAGTATATTCAGACATGGCAGAGAATTCTTATCTTCCTACCTACCTATCTAAACAGGATCTCAAGCAGCCCAGGCTGGCCTCCAACTCCTTGTATATAGCCAAGGATAACCATGAACTTCTGATTCTACCCTTTTTCTGTTCCCTAGAGACAGAATCTGACCTGGAGCTCATTACATGAGCTCCTGCATCTAAATCAATACATACATACATACATACATACATACATACATACATACATACATACATAAATGGAGCTGAGGATGTAGCTCAATAGTAGAGCCTTTGCCCAGCATAAGGAAGGGCCTTCTTGGGTTGGGTTCCCAGTATGGAAAAAAAGGAAAGTTTACAAAAAAAAAAAAAAAAATACATCCAAGTAGAAGCTTATACCCTACTTTGCCACTCCAGGATATATGCCCTCTACCCCCGGCCTGTCCTCAATCTGGGAGTTAGGCTGTGTTGGCCCAACTATTGAGGAGATTTTAAGCCTTCAAGTCCTACAGCCAGCCCAGCCTTTGCCCAGTCCTGGAAGGCAAGGTTTCTACATCCTTCTAACCTGTATGGCAGACATCTCCAAGTGTCTCACTGCATTTTACTGTCCCGTGCCACAGAGGCCAACCCTCCCCATCCCCACCTTGTGCAAAACTGCTTGTAAGTTACACAAGAAGGGAACCCGGGAAGGGAGCTAGAGGGGCACCCATCCCACTCTGTGGGGCCCGCCCACCTCTACAGCAGAAACCAACTGGGCAGGGTTTGCAGGGTGGTATCGCCCCCTTGTGTTCGATGTTAGGACTGGAAGTCGACCCTGGGAAACCAGAACCTAGCCCGGGTAAAGCAGGTCGGAGTCAAGGAAACCACCAACCTCCCTCCCAATTTCCATGTTTTCCTCTCTAGACACCTGTACTTAAAGGGGTGGAACTATGGGCCAGACGGGGCCCACAGCTGTTCTTAGCCTCGCAGCCACCGAGACAAAAGGTCAGAGTTTCCGTCACTGTCCCGAGTCCCGGTGCGGGGGTTGATGGGCAGCCCTCACTAACTCAGGAACAGAGAGAGGGCAGTGGGTGCGAGCATAAGTCCGCAGGAGGGGGCTCCTCTTCACCCCCTCTCAAGAGTTTCGAGCTATCACACTGCCCCCCTGTGGGCTCCATAGACCCTGATCATTCCGCGACGTCTGTGCCCCGGGACCCTGGGGTCAGTAGTCCACTTAAAACTGGATTCCTGAACCCTCTCTAGCATCTAGCAAAATTCGCTTCATAAACTCCCCATTGCCCTTGTCTTCTGTGAAGCTAGACATCCTGTCACCCATGAGTCATGGAGTTGTGAAGGAGAACCAAAGACCCTGACAACAGGTGTCCTAACCAACGTAGGCAGGCCCTCGGCTTTTCTACCTCATTTTTAATGAGCAACTAATAATACAAAGGGTAGTCGAACCGATGAAAAGACATCACCCAAGAGATGCCTGTGACCAGCAGTCACTGACTTGTTGATTAATTCATTCCTTCAGTCATTCACTCAGCAAGTATTCCCTGAACACCAATACATGCATCACTTGTAATACCAAAGACATAATAGAAAGCAAATGATTTCTGCTCCCCTGGGACATCTATTCTTGTGAGTGGAGCAAACAGCAAATGTAATAAATTAGGAAAATATATGGATAGCAATATGTGGTGAGGGGAAATTTTAGATGGGGAAGGGAGATACTGTTTCGATGTGAATTTAGATGGTGTGGCTAGAGAGGGTCCCACTGGACTCTTAGGCTACTAGCAAACAAGTCATGTAGTTAGTTCTCAGGAAGACCCTTTCAAGCAAAGGGAATGGCAGATGCCAAAAGCCTGAGATGACAACAGCCTCTCATGAAATCAACAGGGAACACGGCAGTGTGGCTGGACAGGAGGAGCAAGGACGAGAACTGGAAGAACCGAGGTCAGATGGGTTCCCGGGCAAGAGACCACAGTGCCTTGCAAGTCACGTGAAGATGTTGGCTTTAGTCTGGTTGGTTGGTTGGTGGTGGTGTTTTGTCTTGTTGACACAGGGTCTCATTTACCCAAGGCTGGACTTGAACTCACTTTGTAACTGAGGACAACTTTCAACTCTTTCTCTTACCTCCGACTCCTGAGTGCTGGAATCATAGGCATGACGTCTGGCAAGAACTTAGGCTCTTATTCTGACTAACAGGAGCCTTTGAAGTGGAAGAAAGGCCATTTTAGCACGATGCAAATAGTATTATTTCAGTAACTCAATGCAGTCTGGCCAGAGCAACTGCCACTGCCACGTGACGTTTACAATAAGCGGAGACAACCCTTTGTTGCTCCCGTCTTCAGGAGCTAGAAAGACCGAGATCGGTGTCAATGAAAACTTCAGTGCCTCGGGGTAGCTTTAGATCCACGATGGCCTTTTCTGAAGACTGTTAAGGGAGGTAGAGCTCAGTGGTTAAGAGCACTTGCTGCCCTTGCAGAGATTCTGGGTTTAATTTCCAACACTCTCATCAGGTGGCTCACAACTGCCTGTGTTAACGCCAGCTCCGAGGATCCAGTGCCCTCTTCTGGCCACCACAGACACTTGCATGCACGGGAGGCACATACACTCAGGTACAAACATGAAAATAAGTGAATCTTTTCTTATTTTAAAGGCGGAAGTGAAAATGTATAGGAAAGGGGGAATATTTTGAACTGGGAGAAAGGCTATGCTTGCTACACTGGAGTTTAATCAGGGTGGTTAGCCTGAAGTTGTGTAGAAAGTAGGGGATGTAGCTGATGAAAGCAAGGAAAATTCAAGTAGAGTGTTGAAGGTTTCTGCACCTAGGATCCGTGGTCCTGGCCTAGGTACTCACATTTGGTTATTGTCTAGGTCTTAGCTGGGTCCATATGCATCTGAAGGCTTACCTCCAGAGGGCTCGTTCCTCCTGTGCCTGTCAAGCTTGCTCAGGAAGCGGTGGGAGCTTCTGTTCCTGAACTGCAGACCTGTTGAGCTTCTTGAGTGTCCCACCACAAGGCAGCTGGCTTTCCTCAAGTGAGCAGTCCCAAAGACAGCAAAGTGGGAAACCAATGTCACTTGTTTCGTGTTACTCTTGGAGTTACATGCTGTCCCTTTTGCTAGGTTCTATCAAGAAAAAAAAAGTTAAAACAATAGGTGTTGGACAGATGGCTCAGTGGTTAGGAGCACTTTCTGCTCCTCCATATGGACCCAAGTTCTGTTCCCAGCACCCATTTTGGGTGGTTCACAACCACCTGTAACTCCAGTTTTAGGTAGATTGGAGCCTTAGACCTCTCTAAGTGCACACACACACACACACACACACACACACACACACACACACACACTGAACAGGGCTATGAATGTAGCTCAGTAGTAGAATGTAGGCATTGCATGCATGATACCCTGAGTTTAGTTCCAAAGCACCACCATTACCACTATTAAAAAAAAAATCTGAGCCGGGCGGTGGTGGCGCACGCCTTTAATCCCAGCACTTGGAAGGCAGAGGCAGGCGGATCTCTGTGAGTTCAAGGCCAGCCTGGTCTACAGAACGAGATCCAGGAAAGGCGCAAAGCTACACAGAGAAACCCTGTCTCGGAAAAAAAAAAAAATCTGAACACCTCTGTTCTTTAGCATTCAGAAAAGGGAAATTATCCCAAGGACATTTGTGGGTACAGCTTTCATTTAACAGAACCTCAGTATGATTCACAGGGAATCCACAAAAGTTTTCTTTGAAAAAAACCTAAATCGTTGTATTTTTTGCATATGTGTGTGGAGGGGGGGTGCACACGCCATAGTAGAGGTCAGAGGATAACTTGTGGGAGGGAGGCAGTTCTCTCCATCCACCATGCGAGTCCCAGGGACTGAGCTCAAGCCATCAAGCTCAGATGCCTGTAATCACTCAGCCATCTCACCAATAAAAGATCCACAAAAGCTTTAAAAGAATTATATTGGCAGAATTCCTGTTGGCTTAGCTTGAAGGAAGCAAAAATGATACAAAGCGAGAAGCAACCTTTGGACCACCAAGTTCTAAAACAAAAAAGGAGGCTGTAAAACCTCCAGGAAGATGGAGAATAAAGAGCCCGCTATTGGAGCCAAGCACTGTGAAAAAATATGCTCAGATCTTGAGTCCTAATACCAACGGCCAAGCTGTCCCTTTCTGGACTTGGGATATCTAGGGACTAGGGAGTACTTTGTATACCTCACTCCCTTTTGAGAATAGGAATATCTATGGAAGTTTTCCTACGCTCATCTTGTTTCCTATCCTGCCATTAGATCTTGGTAATGGGGGGGGGGGGACAGGGAGGATAAGGAGTCTACTGTGTTCATAGGTCTTCAGATCACCACAGTCGGGAACCAAGAAGCTGTCCATAAGGCACTAATCAAGAAGAGCCCCACTGTGTCTCAGCTTATTTTAAGGTAACAAGATTCTGGACTTTGAATTGATATGATGATAGCTTGAGCCTTTTGAGTTCCTCAGGAGTGTTAGGCTCATCTGGGTATGTGGGACATGGATCTGTGGGGAACAGACTATGGTAGGCAGCCTTCAGGGTGGACCCAGTGATCTGTATCTTTGAACATCTCCAATCTTATATACTCTCCTGTAGTGCATAGGGCTTCCTTATATAACTAAAGGGATGCTGTGGAAATGACAATGTATGGCATTTAGTTAGTTAGTTTTGCTTTCTCTCTCTCTCTCTCTCTCTCTCTCTCTCTCTCTCTCTCTCTCTCTCTCTCTTTGGTTTTTTTCGAGACAGAGTTTCTCTGTGTTTTGGTGCCTGTCCTGGATCTCAATCTGTAGACCAGGCTGGCCTCGAACTCACAGATATCCACCTGGCTCTGCCTCCCGAGTGCTGGGATTAAAGGCGTGCGCTACTGCTGCCTGGCTTAGTTTTGCTTTCTTGAGACAAGGTCTTCCTATGTAGTCCTGGGTAGCCTGGAACTCACTACATAGACTAGGACAGCCTTGAATTCATACAGATCCAAGATCTGTCAGTCTTTGCCTCTGAAGTGCTGGGATTAAAGGGGTGTGCACCACACCTGGCCTTCTTAGTCCTCTTTCTATTGCTGTGATAAAATACTCACCAAAAGCAGCTTGAGGGGAAAGGGTTTATTTGGCTGACACATCCCAGGTCACAGTCCATTGAGGAAAACTAAGGCAGGAACTCTGTTTGAACCCTGGGTAGGTACCTGGAGGCAAAAAACCAAAGAGGCAAGATGCTTACTGACTTGTACCTCAGGGCTTGCTCAGCCTGTTCTTCTGCAATCCAGAACCGCCTGCCCAGGGCCGCCACCTCCTACCATGGCTGGACCCTCCCACCCCAATCAATAATCAAGAAAATGCCCTACAGACTGCCCACAGGCCAATCTGATGGAGGCAACCCCTCAAAGAGATTCCCTCCTTCCAGACATGTCTAAGATTATGTCGAGCTGACAGAAACCAACCAACACACCAGGAAAACATCACTGAGCTGCATCCCCAGCCTGGGAACGTGACTGCTGAGATGAGTGTCAGGGGCATTGTGCTTCCCCTTTGCTCCCTTGTGGAGTCTTCATTTTGAGGCGCCAGCTGCCGCGGCATAAGGACACTCAGATAGTCTGTGAAGAGGCTCACGTGGAAAGGGACTGGCTCTTCCTGCCAACAGCTTGCCTATTTGTCAAGCATAGAAAGGAACTATCTTGGAAATGTAGTTTCCAGTCCCAGTCAAACATTCAGATGACTGCAATAAAACCAAAGACAGGCAGGCTGGCTCCAGAGTCCAGCACTATTTCCAGTATGTTAGCCTCTATATGCGTGAGTGTGTGTATGTTAGTTACTTTTCTACTGCTGTAGTAAAACATCATGACCAAGGCAACTTATGAAAGTGTTTCATTTGGCCTTTGGTTGGGTTAGAGCCCATGATGGTGGAGCGAGGAATAGCTGAGAGTTCACATTTTGATACATAGCCATAAGACAGAGAAAGAGGGGCTGGAAAGATGGCTCAGAGGTTAAGAGCACTGGCTGCTCTTCCAGAGGTCCTGAGTTCAATTCCCAGCACCCACATGGTGGCTTACAATCATCTGTAATGAGATCTGGTGCCCTCTTCTGTATATATAAATAAATAAATCTTTAAAAAAAAAAAAAAAAGACAGAGAAAGAGACACTGGATATCAAAGGAATCTGTTGAAGCCTCAAAGCCTATCCCCATGACACACCTCCTCCAACAAGGCCACACCTGTTAATTCTTCCCAAACAGTTCCACCAACTGCAGACCAAATAGTCAAACATATGAGCCTATGGGAGCCATTCTCATTCAAACCAATACAGCGTGTTCCTGTGCCTGTGCATGTGGTGTGTGTGGTGCGTGTGGCCAGATCTGACATTTATGTGTCCTCCTCTACTGCTCTCCATCTTTTTTTTTTCCGCCCCCTGGAACTCACTTGGTAGCCCAGGCTGGCCTCGAACTCACAGAGATTCGCCTGGCTCTGCCTCCCAAGTGCTGGGATTAAAGGCGTGCGCCACCACCGCCCGGCTTACTGCTCTCCATCTTATTTCTTTGAGACAATGTCTCTTATTGAACCAAAACCCACCACTTTGGTTAGGCCGGCTAGCCAGTGAGCTCTGATGATCCACCTGTCTCTGCTCCCCAGTCTTGGAGTGATAGGCCTGAGCTGCCATGTGCAGCTTTTTATGTGGGCGCTGGGAATATCTGAACTTGGGTCCTCGTGCTTGCAGAGCAAGTGTTCTGATCTGCTGAGCCAGAGTCTCATATATGCCAGACTGGACTCACATTTCTAATCTTCTCTCCACCCTGAGTACTGGTGTTGCAGACACACATCATGTCTGGCTTAGGGGGTGCTGAGGTGGGGGACCCGGGACTGCATGCATGCTACTTGAAGCATCCTACTTCCACAACCCCTGCTTCTGTTTTCGTTATGAGACAGATTCTTACCATGTTGTCTGGACTAGTCTCCAGCTCCTGGGATCAGGTGACCCCATTTGAGCCTCCTGAGCAATGGGACTATAGGTGTACGCTGTCACACCCAGTTGGCATGGAAGCTGCCATGCCATCAGTTACATGAATTACTAACTTCCCTAACTTCCTTTCTTTTTTTGTTTTTTTGTCTTTTGGGTTTGTTTGTTTATTTGCTGCTGTTGTTGTTTTTCAAGACAGGTTTCTCTGTGTAGCTGTGGCTGTCCTGGAGCTCACTCCATAAACCAGGCTGGCCTTGAACTCAGAGCTCCACCTACCTCTGCCTCCTGAGTGCTGAGTGGTGGTGTGCACCACCACTGCCCGGCTACTAACTTGTCTTTCTACAAGCAATACTTAAGTCATCTGACCTTAATTTTTTTTTTTTTTTTTACATTTATCTATTTGTGTGGGGGGGGCGGGGGTGGCATATGAGTGCAGATCCCCACAGAGGCCAGAATACGATGTTGGATCCCTGGAGCTGGATTTGCAGGCGGTTGTAAAGCACCTGACATGGTACTGGAAACCAAATTCAGGTCCTCTGGACCTCTTAACCACTAACCCATCTCTCCAGCCCCTTAGCTGACCTTTGAGTGAACTGATATTTTTAACTGCAGGAGTTTGCCTTTTTATCTCTCTGGCATCGTAAACACTTGGATCCATCACTGGAGGCTGTCAGATTCTGCACACTCCTGGGGCTGGGGAGATGGCCCAGTGGGAGTGTTGGCTGCATCTCCTGCTGCTGTGATGGAGTATACTCACAAAGGCAACTTAAGGGGAAAGGCGTTTCTTTTGGCTCACAGTGAGAGGGTACAGGCCATGATGGTGGGCATTGTTGGTGGCAGTAGCTTGAGGCAGCTGGCCACATAAAACCCACAGTCAGGAAGCAGAGTACTGTGATTGCTGGTATTCAGGCAGCTTCCTTCTTCTTATGTGGTCCAGGATTCAAGGGCAGGGAATGTGGGGCTTCTTCAGCATGGGTCTTCCCATCTCAATGAATCTAATTAAAATAATCCCTTCACAGGCCTGCGTGGAGGCTAACATTCTAAACCATCCCTCATTGGTGTGCCTGGAGGCCTATCTCCTAGGAGATTCCAGAGCCTGTAAAGTTGATCAACAGTATTAACCATCACACAGGGTAAAGAACTTGCCACTGAGACTGGATCTCCCAAACCCCTGTGAAGCGGGATCCCCGAAGGCTTGCAGGCAGCAAGCCCATGGTAACAAGGTGAGCATGAGGAGGAGATTGTCCCCTGACCTCCACACTCACACTGTGCCATGCACACATCTATATACATATAATCGTATACATAACTAAAAAGAAGCTTGAAGAGGGCCAGAAGGACAGCTCAGCAGACAAGGGCACCTGCCACCAAGCCTGCTGACGTGAGCTCTATCCCCAGGTCCCCTAGAACACAAGGAGAAAACGGACACGTGGTCCTTCGACATCCATGTGTGTGCTACAGCACATGAACGCACAGAAAAAAAAAAAGATGAAAAGAGATCTGTAGAGTCCTTCTTCCTGTGTCTTCTCACTGAATTCCAATTCCTATCACCTTAAAATCTGATTAACTCACTTTCTACATCTTCAGGGAATTAATGTTTATATGTTTGTTTGTGTTAATATATGATTTGGTTTTATTTTATGTTCATTGGTTTTGCCTGCATGTATGTCTGTGCGAGGGGGGTCAGAAGCCCTGGAACTGGAGTTACAGACAGTTGTGAGCTGCTATGTGGGTGCTGGGAATTGAACCCAGGTCCTCTGGAGGCACAGCCAGTGCTCTTAACCACTGAGCCATCTCTCCAGCCCCTAATGGTTACATGTTGATCAGCTCTCCTAACCATCTCTCCAGCCCCTAATGGTTACATGTTGATCAGCTCTCCTAACTGGCATCATTCTAATGTATTTACTTTGCATACATTCTTCAACCTGAAACTGCTACTTGTGCTATCATTCAGCTTGTATCTCCCTTCCTATTGGCTTGAATCAGATAGTCTTAGTTTATGATACTGCCCAAGTAATACTCCCCAAAAGAGAATGATTCTAGAATGATGTGTTTAATTTTGGTGAACTATGCCACGTACTAGTGATGACCACTGCTGGTCAAGGAAACAGCCATTCAAAATAGTCCAGTAGAAGAAACTTGGGCTCACACACTTTGGTCACAAGACAAGGAGAAATCAAGTTGGCACTGACGAGGAAACTTCCTCCCTGCTGAGTAGCTTCCATAGTACTGGAAGGTGCTCAGCAGACTGCTGGGGTAAGCCATATCTGCAATCTTAGCACTGGGGTGGTAGAGGCAGAAGATGAGGAGTTCAAGGTGAGCCTCAGCTACAAGAGACTATGCATCAAAACACCAAGGAGAGGAGCTGGAGAGATGGTTCAACAGTTAAGAGTGCTTGCTGCTCTTCCAGAGGGCAGTACCCAGCACCCACATACAATGGCATGTAACTCCAGCCACAGGGAATCTGATGCCCTCTTCTGGCCTCTGCAGGCACTCACACATGATGTGGCACACACACACTCATACTCACATACATAAATACATGTAAATCTTAGGTACAAAAAAAAAGGGGAGCGTATGGGAGAAATATGGACAGATAAAATGAAATTGCTAAAACACTGGAAGGAGATGCTGAGAGAGGCAAGAGAAGCTGAGGAACGAAGGAGGGAGGTGGTAAACCAGAGCAGCCAGAGGCTAAGCTACCCAACCAGAGCTGGAACCAGGACAAGGAGCTCCTGACACACCCAAAGCTGAAGCAGGGGTTTAGACACATTCTGGGTCCTCCTTCCTTCTCCCTGCCCCAGTCTTCCCCCGATAGCTGAGGCTAGACCATGATTTTTCTGAAAGAGAGCCTGGGAAATGCAGTTTGCACAAAGAGGTAGAACAATGAATCTATAAACAGGTGAATGATTGGCAGGTCACTTCTTTCCTCATTCACAAAACAATATTTGTTTGTTTGTGTTTGAGACAGGCTCTCATCATATGGTATTGGCTAGCCTGGAATTCACTAGGGAGACCACACTGGTCTCAAACCCATACAGATCCACCTGCCATAGGGCTCCTGAGTGCTGGAACTAAAAGCATACACCAATATGACCAGCTGTTTTAAAATAAAATCTAGTCTAGAAAGTAGTCAGGTGTTAAAAATCCTTGTTCTAGCCAGGTGGTGGTGGCACACACCTTTTAAGCCCAGCATTTGGGAAACAGAGCCAGGTGGATCTCTGTGAGTTTGAGGCCAGCCTGGTCTACAGAGTGAGTTCCAGGACAGCCAAGGCTGTTAAACAGTGAAACCTGGTCTTAAAAAACTAAAAATAAATAAATAAATAAATCCTTGTTCCAGCTAGATATGGTGACATGTTTATAGTCATGGAGGTAAAGGCAAAAGAATCAGGAATTCAAGGCCAGCAGAGGATACAAGAGACCCTCCCTAAGACAAAGTCTTTGATCTGAAGATTCTAGACCAAGTCATGCGTAACAGCAGGGAGCCTGATCCACACAACTTGACTGAATCTTGTCTGAGTCTAGCTCCTCTACATGCTAAGAGTTTGATTTAGAACAAGTTATCTTCACTATTTGTGACTCAGTTTCCTCAATTATACAATGAAGACTAAAAACAACTCTGACTTCCCAGGGGTGTGGTCACCTTTCAGCTATGAACAATGCCTGGCATATGTGAGTAATCCCTAGAAGCATGGAAAATATTTGTTGACTTTTTATTATAGATGTGTACATGTGTGTGGTTGCATGTATGCCACAGCATATATGTAGGTGGGATTCCTTCATGCTTCATAGACACCTTGCAAGTAGCCTGAAGACAAATTTAAACAATATTTTTAGCAGTTCTGCAGATGAAACAAGCCTTCACTGTATGGAATTTCGCACCTTTAAATTATTTGGTGCTCAAATAATTTAAAATTGTGGGAGTGTTTCAGATTTGAATTTTCAGATTAAGATGTTCATCTTGGGGAAAATATTTAACTTCTCCACGCCTGTACTTCATTATCTGTAATATGGAAGTAACTACTGAATCTACCTCACAGGACTACTGACCGGAGGGGCAGACTTCTCCTTGTTAAGTATTTACTATGTGTGTACTAAATGTTTACTTAGGAATAAGCCTGAAAATGTGGAAAAACCTCAAGTTGTTATTCTTTGTAAATATTACCCACCTGTGCCACAGGAAACCGGTAACCTTAAGCCCACAAAATTTAACAATACCTCTTGTGATTGAAAAGAGTAGCTGCTATTGGGTAGGGGCGCTTCACTTCCTATGTCTGCCAATGTGCTTAGGGCTCAATCTACATTATTTCCCTAAACGTTCCCAAGTACCACAGGAGGGAGTTGCACGATCGTGAACCTCGATTTTATAGGACTGCTGAACCGAGAAGTAATTTTCTCAAGTTCACGGAACCAGCAAGTGATGAAGCCATATTATGTATTTACCATTTGTTGCGATCTTACTGAGTCTCAGCAGGGGAGTAAGCTGCCCTGTTGGGACAAACAGTCTAGGCCCCAGCCTACAGGAAGTGTCAGTTTCCAAAGCTGGGGCGGGGGCGGGAGTGATGAATAAACACTGTAGGAGATAATTATAATAGCGCCTGGTAATTGCCACAGTCAAGGCTTACTACCAGAAGGGCCACCGGATCTCAGGCGCTGGGTCAAGGAGAAGTACTGAGAATTTGAGGGTCCAAAGACACTTCACAGCTACGGGTAAAGCAGACGTCCTTTGGCACCATGTTACAAGACGGCGTCCCGGAAAAATAACGCGGGCGGCAAGCAAAGGGCTAACCAGAGCCCGACTGCAAAAGGAACCCGGAAAGAGGCTGAGCGCAGGTGGGCGGGGCCGCGCGGTGACTGGCAGGGGTGGGGCCAGGCTGGCCGCGCCCCTCGTCGCCGGCTGCTGGGCTTCGGCCGGGGTCGGCTGGGCACCGTGAGCTGTGCAAAGCCGCCTTCCCGCTCCCGAGGGCCGGCGGGGACCGAGCAGCGCGCCGGCTCGGAGACGGGCAGTCCACAAAGTTTGGTCCGCGGAGGACGCAGCGTCGAGCCTGGCAGGTGCGGCCGGGCCTGGCCGGGGCGCTCGCGGCCTTGCGGGCGAGCACGGCCGGGCACCGGCAACTCTGAAGTTGGCAAGAGGTGACGCCCCTGTTCCGCTCCGCCGCGCGTCCAGCCCTGGCATCTCGAGCCCGGGTCGCGCCGGGGCTATGCAGCCCCCGCCAGGCGGCCCCGCGGAGCTCCCTGCCAGGTAGACGAGCGGCGCCCCAGGACCCCGCCGGCACCCCTGCTCGGCCCAGGATGCTGCCGGCCCTCCCCCTTCTCCTCCTCCTCCTCCACGGTAAGAGTCCCCGCCCCGGTGTCACTGCCCGCCGTCCCGCGCCCTCCAGGGCGACCCCGGCCCCCCACCCGCGACTGCCGCCCCGTCGAGCCTTGGCCCCTCTCGGGCTTTACCATACCGTCCGTCCCACCCACAGCCAGGGTAGGCGACCTTTCGGCGAGGTCACGCACCTCCTTCCGGCCCCTCTACCTCTTCCCAGAAACTACCCGGAAGTCTCAGATGGGCCTCCCTCTGGAGTTGCCCAGGTGAAGAAAACTTGTGACTTTGCTGCCCTTTCTCGATCCCCCTCTAGGAGGTGCTCTGGCCCGTCCAGACCGGATCACTTTCCCAAACACTGGTGAGTAGGAGTTCTTAATGTTTCCTAGTGTTCTGGGGCTTGGGAATGAAGATGCACCCACCCAAGAAAAAGACTCTCACTCCTGAATTCTGAAATAGACTGTAGTTTTAGAATGGGCACCATCCATTATTTTCCAAGAGAGGAGAATGAGGCCCAGCGTGAGCACGCACCTGGTAGTTGTTATGAACCATCTCAATTTTTATGTGTAATTTCCGTGTTTTGTCTCCCTAGTTAGGATAAGGTCTTCCTGAGAGTGGAAAAGAGGCAGTATTTCTTTCTGCCTACTGCTGGCACAGAGCCTACCTTAACATTACTTACGGTGTTGATATTTAAGACGAAGTATGAAAAATATGGAAAGGAATGAGGGTGGCCCACTCCTGTAATCCCAGCACTCAGAGGCAGGAGGATCAGTACAAGGCCAGCCTCAGCCACATGGTGACTTTGAGGACATCCTAGGCTGCATAAGATTTTGTCTTTAAAAAAAAAAAAAGAATGGAGAGGAAGAGAGGGATCGGTGGGCTGTAACTGGTGGGCAGGGGTCTCCGAGGTGGGAAGGCTGGGGAGGGGCAGAGTGTTAAAGGACTCTACCAGTGTCCCCACCTTCTCCCTCCAGCTTGTGAGACACCCCCAGCAGTGCTCTTGGAGGTACAGGGCACTTTACAGAGGCCTCTGGGCAGGGAAAGCCGCAGCTCCCCTGCCAACTGCACCTGGGTTATCCTGGGCAGCAAGGAACAGACAGTAACTGTCAGGTGAGAAACAAGGCAAGTCCCCATTGCTCTCTACTGTCTCTTCCGTCTCCCTCTGAAAAGTCAGGTCACTTCCCTGTGGCATTCCCATCCTTGTCAGCAGAAGAATAGAATTTGGTTTGGTTGGGTCTGCTCCATAGCTTGGCTCCTAGGTCAGTGATGGCCAATTGAGCTGGGCTGTGGTGGAGATGTTTAGCTTGGGCGCTGGCCATGTCCAAAGGACTCTAGAAATTATTCTGGGCTCAACTAGACTTGTGATGAATCCTTTAATCCGTAGCATAGCCTACTTGTTCATCGGCTTAGACTCTTCCTCGGGGGCTGGGTCTGTAGTACTAGCTCATTGGTGGAGCACTTGTGTAGGGTGTGCAGAAGTCCCGGGTTCAGCCCCTACCAAAACAAACCTTCCCCAGGCCTACCTTTCTGCATGGCTCCTGCTCCATCCTTACTCTCCCTGTCCCCTCCTCCCTCTTCCCTCCCCGTTCCCTCTCTCCTCCCCTCCCCTCTCCCCTCTCTCCTCCCCTCCCCTCCTCTCTCTCTCCTCCCCTTCCCTCTCCCCTCCTCTTCCCTCTCCCCTCCCCTCCCCTCCCCTCTCTCCTCCCCTCCTCCCCTTCTCGTCCCCTCCTCCCCTCTCCCCTCCCCTCCCCTCTCCCCTCTCTCCTCTCCTCCCCTGTCCCCTCTCTCCTCACCTCCCCTCCCCTGTCCCCTCTTTCCTCACTTCCTCTCTCTCCTCCCCTCTCCCCTCCCCTCTCTCCTCCCCTCCCCTGTCCCCTCTTCCCCTCCCCTCTCTCCTCCACTCCCCTCTCTCCTCCCTATTTTTCCTTCTCTTCTCTCCTCACTTCTCTCCTCCCTCTTGGCTCTCCTCTCCTTTCTGTTTGTTGTTTTTGAAACAGAATTTCACTATGTAGCCCAGGCTAGCCTTAAGCTTGTGCTCCATCTCATCCTTCCAAGTTTTGGGGTTTCCTGTGGAATCACCACAGGCCCAGTATTCGTTTTTCTTTGGTCCTTTCTTTTCCTGGTTGTTTTTGTTTTATTTTGCTCTCGGCACTAGGTACAACTCAGGGTTCACACATCCTAGGTGAGTACCTCTAAGCAACAATCCCAGCCCCTTACCCCAAATCTACTAAGGATCTAAGTCTCCTCACTGGGGCCCATGTCAACTGGCAGTTTGCATCACACACTTCACTTGTTAAGAGTTTACCCAGAGCCTGGTGGCACCGTTAATCTCCACACTCGGGAGGCAGAGTCAGGCAGATCTCTGTGAGTCTGAGGCCAGCCTGGTCTACAGCGCTAATTCCAGGACAGCCAGGGCAACACCGAGGAGAACCTTGTCTCGAAAAAAGATAAAAAGAATAGATCCAGAGAGGTGCGTGAAGGAGAGAACAATCTCACAAGGCCGTTGCGCCCCAGGGGACAGCCATGGAGAGCTCAGATTTTACCATTTGGGTTGTAGAGCTGAGCCGTTGTCATTGATGAACTACAGGTACAACATTTGGTCAGCGAACTGCTGGCCACTGCACTTGGGTGACGGTGTTGCAGCAACTGGAAATTAATAAACCTGGCCTTAGTACTTCTTCCTTTTAATAAGCCTGGTTGGTCCCTGAGCACAGTCAGTTCTCTCAGAGGGCTCCCGGAGGGGTCCCGTGGTCTGACGGTGCCACTGGCCTCTGTTGGAACTTTTCCCATTGATTATATTTACGGCCAAAGGATTGGCTGAGTTTTTCATTTGGATCTTTGAATCATGGGTAAGCAAGTGTTTTGCTTTTGCTTCTTGGGCTACGGGGGACCTGTCATCAGGAGGGGAGGGTGCCAGCAAAAATGCAGAACACCTCATGTCTTGCTCTCCTGATCCTTACAGGTTCCAGAAGCTGCACCTGGCCTGTGGCTCAGAGCACCTAACCCTGCGCTCCCCTCTCCAGCCACCAGTCTCCCTGTGCGAGGCTCCTGCCAGCCCTTTGCAGCTTCCAGGGGGCAATGTCACCATTACTTACATCTATGTTGGGTCCAGGGCACCCATGGGCCAGGGCTTCTTGCTGTCTTATAGTCAAGGTAGGCTGAATGGGGCATGCCCTGGGCCCCTGGGACGTGGGAGTCCCAGGGGAGAGGCCAGGCTCCCGGGAGCTCGCTCCGGTGCTTCCCAGTGTCTCTGATGCCTCTGCAGACTGGCTGCTGTGCCTGCGGGAAGAGTTCCAGTGCTTGAACCACCGCTGCATACCAGCGGCCCAGCGCTGCGATGGGGTTGATGCCTGTGGCGACGGTTCTGATGAGGCAGGTTGTAGCTCAGACCCGGTCCCTCGCCTGAACCCAGCCCCTGCCCCAACTCCCCCCTGCAATCTCACGCTGGAGGACTTTTACGGGGTCTTCTCCTCCCCTGGATATTCCCACCTGGCCTCGGTCTCCCACCCCCAGTCCTGCCTGTGGCTCTTGGACCCCCATGATGGCAGGAGGCTGGCCGTGCGTTTCACAGCCCTGGACTTGGGCTATGGAGATGCAGTGCATGTCTATGATGGTGCCGGGCCCCCTGAGACCCCTCGCCTGCTGCGTAGTCTCACCCACTTCAGCAACGGCAAGGCCGTCACGGTGGAGACCCTGTCTGGTCAGGCTGTTGTGTCCTACCACACGGTTGCTTGGAGCAACGGCCGGGGCTTCAATGCTACCTACCACGTTCGGGGATACTGTTTGCCCTGGGACAGACCCTGTGGCTTGGCCTCAGGCCTGGGGGCTGGTGAAAACCTGGGCGAGCGCTGCTACAGTGAGGCGCAGCGCTGTGACGGCTCGTGGGACTGTGCCGATGGCACGGACGAGGAGGGCTGCCCCGGCTGCCCCCCTGGGCACTTCCCCTGTGGAGCCGCCGGCACCCCCGGTGCCACAGCCTGCTACCTGCCCGCCGACCGCTGCAACTACCAGACGTTCTGTGCTGACGGAGCCGACGAGAGACGCTGCCGGCACTGCCAGCCGGGCAACTTCCGGTGCCGGGATGAGAAGTGTGTGTATGAGACGTGGGTGTGCGACGGACAGCCGGACTGCACCGACGGCAGTGACGAGTGGGACTGCTCCTACGCCCTGCCCCGGAAGGTCATCACAGCGGCCGTCATTGGCAGCCTAGTGTGTGGCCTGCTGCTGGTCATCGCTCTGGGCTGCACCTGCAAACTCTATGCCATCCGCACCCAGGAGTACAGGTCAGTTGGAGTCGGGCTGCCCGCGGCGGGATGGGGGCTGAGGGGGAGATGGGGCAAGGAAGGAAGGGACGTGACTTTGGACAGACCTTGGCCTGACTCCGTCTGCCCTGGCCTGGGTCTGGAGGGAAGAGGCCCCCTCTAGGCGGAGGCACATTGCCCTCACTGGAGTGACAAGTGACCGCGGCCTGCCTTCCTTCTAGCGTCTTTGCCCCCCTCTCCCGCATGGAGGCTGAGATTGTGCAGCAGCAGGCACCTCCTTCCTACGGGCAGCTTATTGCCCAGGGTGCCATCCCACCTGTGGAAGACTTCCCTACAGAGAACCCGAACGATGTAAGTCATTGTTCCTCCCACCTTGGGCCTCACGGTGCCGGCTTTGTACCCTGCTGTGGCTGCATCACGGCACGGAGCTTCATCCAGCCATTCGGACCCCTGACTGATGCCTGCCTCCTCTCCTTGCAGAACTCTGTGCTGGGGAACCTGCGTTCCCTGCTCCAGATCTTGCGCCAAGATATGACTCCAGGAGGCCCTTCAGGAGGCCGGCGTCGCCAGCGTGGCCGCTCAGTGCGCCGTCTGGTTCGCCGTCTCCGTCGCTGGGGCCTGCTTCCTCGAACCAGTACCCCAGCTCGGGCTCCTGAGACCAGATCCCAGGTCACAACGTCTGCTGCTCCCTCCGAGGCCCTGGATGACAGCACAGGCCAGACCTGTGAGGGTGGAGCAGTAGGGGGGCAGGATGGCGAGCAGGCTCCTCCACTGCCCATCAAGTCCCCCATCCCAACCCCGAGCACACTTCCGGCCCTTGCCACTGCCTCTGAGCCCCCAGGCCCTCTACTCTCAGTGCCTCTAGAGCCCTCACTGCTGACTGGAGTTGTACAGGTCCTACGAGGCCGCCTCCTACCCAGCCTGTGGCCCTCAGGACCCACTTGGACCCCAGCTGGACCTCACACAGCAGTCCTGGACCCAGAGGATGAGGATGATGTATTGTTAATGCCACTGGCTGAGCCAGAAGTCTGGGTAGTCGAGGCAGAGGATGAACCACTGCTTGCCTGAGGGAGCTGGGTCCCCTCTGGGCTCCAGACACAATAGTGTGATCCTTTGGAAATGGCTTGGCTTCTCCACTGATCTACGTAGCGCAGAAAGTTAGGTGTCCCTCAGGCAGGGAGAGTGCTCCCTGAGCGCCCCTTCTGTGTATGAGTGGACACTAGAGACTCGACCACCAGCCTCTGCCCGCCCTGCTGCTGTCCAGGTGGCTTTGTTAAGAAAGGTTCCCAAAGGATCATAGGCTTGGACACTCCCTCCTTTCCACTCCCCACCCAAAAGTGGCCTTAAGTACCAGACTACAGTTGGCTAGAGATGGTCTAGTCCCCCGGGGGAGGATTTGGCCAGGCTGATGGTTTTGCCAGCCTCCATCTCTGTGGCGCCTGGCCCACGTAGAGAACACAAGTGCTTTTGTCCCCCAGCTGCATCATTGCCCAGGAAATCAAGGAAAAAGAAAAATAAAAAAATCATAAATTTCAGCCCCTGGTAAATTAGCCGTGAGCTACACTCTGCCTGGCTCTGCTCATCTCTCCCTCTCACTGTGCTCCTCGTCAGAGGCTGTGGGTCAGCCTCCACTTTTCCCTCTTCCTGTTTATTTTCCAACTGCCTGCCTTTCATTTTTATGCTGCTGAGGAGGCAGGACCATCCAAGGAGCCCTGGGGACTAACCATCTCCATCTTCATTCTCGGGCCCCGCTCTGCACTGACTGACGTGAGGCTCAGCAGCAAACCTGAACTCACTGCAGGCCAGAAGTCGGAGCCAGCTGAGCCCTGAAGAAGAAGGGATCCATTTATGGAATACTCTCAGAACAGATCACAGCAGCAGTCTGTTCCCTGATAAAACCCAGGACCCACTCTCACGCTCCACCAGCCAGGCAAGGGAGGCGAGGTCTCAGCCTAGGCCCTTCACAGTAGGGAGAGGCTGAAGGAGGGTCAGTCTGAGGTGTGAGAGTGCTGGCATGATTGGCCAAATCCAGGAGGTCTTCCCGGAGGAGAGCCCAAGCTGAGTTCTCAACCATGCTGTCAGCAGTAGGCTGAATTCTAGGCAGGACAAGCAAATTAAACACGGAGGCGAGACCCAGCCTCAGTGGAGCCCAAGCAGTGGGCAGAGCTGAAGCTCTGGGGATGGCAGCTGAGGGGAGGAGACTGGGGGCAAGTGTTGGAACCTGCCTCTGGGGAGCAAGCTGCCCCAGAGTTTTCAAAGCCCCCCAAGGAACTGGCTTCTCCAGAATCTCCCCTCTTAGGACCCTCCACAACTTGGATCAGGAGTACACTAAGCTTTGCCCTCACCCTCCTCCTGCCCACAAAAATAATCCTTGTACATGTCAAGTGAACATTGCCCAGAGCAAGGTCCAGGACAGCCAGGTTCAGGCAGAGAAACCCTGCCTCAAAAAAGACAGTAGTCAGGCTGGCGGTGTTCTTCACTGCATCTTCCGTTGCCTGGTCTCCTGCCAGAGCCCCCTCAGACCCTGCTGACTGACACCTCAATCCCCCCGGCCTCCAAACGTCCCTTCCTGGGGTATTTGCAGTGCAAAAATGGGTGGAGATGAAGGTGAGCATGCTCATGGTTGGATGCAGCAACATCTTGGCTGGAACTCTTGAAAGCAGAGTCAATCACTCGGGAGGCTTGTGCTTAGATCATCGTACATGGAAGTTTATCCTGTTCTGGTGTAAGCAGGAACTTTCCATTTGGTCAGTCACAGTGGAGCCCCAGCGCTGGTGGGAAGGGGAACTGACCTTGTGCAGACAATATAGGGAAATAGATCCAGACACTAAGTTCCCTTTAAAAAAAAAAAGTATATATGTATAATGGATATGAATACCATACTGACTTTATACCAGAAGAGGGCATCAGATCCCCACTGTAGATGGTTGTGAGCCACCATATGGCTGCTGGGAATTGAACCCAGGTCCTCTGGAAAAGCAGCCAGTGCTCTTAACCACTGAGCCATCTCTCCAGCAACTCCTCCACTCCTGCTGCCCTTTTTCTTTTCTTTTCTTTTTCTCTTTAAATTCTAGATATAAAGCAAAGAACAATCAAACTGCAACCCACAGAACCAGGGAGGCTATATAGCAAGGGGGACCCTAGGATGACTGTGGCTTATAATTAAGTTTTGGTTTTACTCAATTACTGAGCAAGCCTCAATGAAACATTTCACAATTAGGATAAGAATTTATACGGTATCGGGCTGGAGAGATGGCTCAGAGGTTAAGAGCACTGACTGCTCTTCCACAGGTCCTGAGTTCAATTCCCAGCAACCACATGGTGGCTCACAACCATCTGTAATGAGATCTGGTGCCCTCTTCTGGCCTGCAGTCATACATGCTGTATACCTAATAAATAAATAAATCTTAAAAAAAAAAAAAAAAAAAAAAAAAAAAAAAAAAAAAAAGAATTTATACGGTATCAAGCTGATAATAGAAAAATAAATTTTAAAAAGTAGAAAAAAAAAAAAAAGCCAGGCGGTGGTGGTGCACGCCTTTAATCCCAGCACTAGGGAGGCATAGCCAGGCGGATCTCTGTGAGTTCGAGGCCAGCCTGGTCTACAGATCGAGATCCAGGACAGGCACCAAAGCTACACAGAGAAACGCTGTCTCAAACAAACAAAGACTAGCTCTGACCCACCAAGTGCTGGAATTACAGGTACTTAACCGTTCCAGGTTTATGCAGTACTGGGGATTGAAGCCGGGGCTTCATACCTGCTAGGTGATTGACGGTTCATCTGGGCTGGGAACTCATTCCTTCCAGGAACCCTGACTAATAAATACATTAGGCATACCCTCTACCAACAGCTCAAATTTACTTTGACCAAGGCCCAAGGGGGGAAAAAAAAGTTGTGTTACTGTTACTGCAGCAAACCAGAGAGACAACCAGTTTACAAAAAGAAGGTAAGAGAGGAAAGTGCATGAATTATAATCTTAGCTCATGCTAAGGAGGCTGAGGCAGGATTGTCATGCATTCAATGCCAGCCTAAGCTACAAAGCAAGACCCTTCTCACACAGTTACTTTGGTCGCAGTAATCTTTGGAGATTTTGCTCCATAATGCTGCTTGGTGGGGGTAGCACCATGTCATGGAAGAAACTTGAGGTATACTAGAATCACTCACTAATGTGAACTGTAGGGGCAAGGAAGAGGCCAGCCCCCCCCCCCCCCAGGCTGTCCTACTTAGGGTTACTGTTGCTGTGATGAAACACCATGACCAATAGCAAGTTCAGGAGGAAAGGCTTTATTTGGCTTACACTTCCACATCACTGTTCATCATTGAAAGAAGTCAGGACAGGAACTCAAACAGGGCAGGGACCTGGAGGCAGAAGCTGATGGAGAGGCCATGTGGGAGTACTGCCTACTGGCTCGCTCCTCATGTCTTGATCAACCTACTTTCTTGAGAACCCAGGACCACCTGCCCAGGGGTGGCACCACCCCCAATGGGCTGGGCCCTCCCCCATCAATCACTAAGAAAATGACCTATGCTGGGCCTTGGTGGCACACACCCTTAAGCCCAGCACTCGGGAGGCAGAGGCAGGCAGGAGTTTGAGGCCAACCTGGTCTACAAAGCAAGCTCCAGGACAGCCAAGGCCACACAGAGAAACCCTGTCTCAACCCCTCCCCGCACAAAAAAAGGAAAGGAAATGCCCTACAGCTGGACCTCCCTCCCCGTCCATGGTCCAAGACTGGTATGAAGAGGCAAAGTCCCCGTAGGAAACTTGCCAGGCTTTGCAGCTTTTGACCCACTCTATCTCAATATCAAAGAAATTTGAATCCAAGCACCTAAGTGAGTTCTGCAGGTAAGTAAAGCTTACATCTTTAGGGTGTCTTCTGAGTTTAGTTTTGAGGCAGGGTCTTGCTGGATAGGCCAGGCTTGGTCTTCCAACTCCATAACCCTACCTCAGCCTCTAGATTGGTGTTTCTCAACCGGTGGGTCGTGACCCCTTTGTGTTGAATGACCCTTTCACAGGGGTTGCCTAAGACCATTGGAAAACATGGGTATTTACAATTCATAACAGTACCAAAATTACAGTTATGAAGTAGCAACAAAAATAATTTTATGGTTGGGGGTCACCACACCAGGAACAGTATGAAAGGGCTGCCGCGTTGGGAAGGTTGAGAACCACTGCTCTAGGGGAGATTACAGATGTAATTACAGAGATTACAACTCCTTTAAAACTGTAAACCAAAGAGAAGTATCCGTGGTCTCAGGCTTATCTTACATGTAGGACGGCCTAGGTTCGATCCCCAGAACTGCAAGATGATAATAGATAAAACAGAGCTGGAGAGGCACCTCAGAGGGTAAAGGCACTCGCTCCCCAGTCTGACACCCTGAGTTCAAAACACAGGACCCAGAGTGGAAGGAGGGAGCAGCTCCCAAGTTGTCCTCTGACCTCTCTCCATGAATGCAGCTGCGTTCGTGTGTCCATAGACATCCATAAAAAATAAGTGCAGAAAGAAGAAATCCAGACATGGTGGCACGTGTGTCTAACCCCGACACTCAGGAAGCTCAGACAAAAAGACCATCCTGAATTCAATGACAGCTTAGGAGACAGTTCCAGAATTGCCAAAGATTCAGTGTCAAAAACCAAACACACACACACACACACACACACACACACACACACACACACCCCGGGGTTGGGAGGGTAGCGGAGGGGGATGCTGGAGAGATGGTTCAGAGGTTAGGAGTGCTTGCTGGTCTTCCAGAGGACCTGGGTTTGCCTCCAGGGGATTTGACACCCTCTTCCAGCCTCTGCAGACACCTACATACATGTGGCGCATACATACACACGTTCATACTCACATCTGAAATGTAAGGTTTTCCAAAAGGCCAAGGGTCACTCATAGAAACACATGGCTACCAAGGTCACTGCTCCCAAGTGTGCTTCTACTACAGAATATACTTCTTATATCAAAATTGTGGATAAAATAAGTGTCACATTAATTTCAGTTGTCAGAATGACACCGGGGAAGAGGAACCCTAAACTGAGGGACTGCCTCTGTGAGTTTGGTCTGTGGCCGCATCTGTGGGACATTTTCTTGATTGCTAGTTGCTGTGGGGTCCTAGCCCACATGGACAGTGCTGTCCTGGGCAGGGGCCCTGGACTATAGAAGAAAGGAAGCTGAGCAATCCAGGAAGCAGCTTCCCTCCATGGTTTCTGTTCAAGTTCCTGTCTTGTGTTCCTGCCTTGTCCTCCCCTGAAGATGCACTCTAACCTGCTAGCCAAATAAGCCCTTTCCTCCCCGGGGGGTTGTTTTGGGGTTTTATCACAGCAGGGAGAAGCAAACTAGAATGAGAAGCTGTGATTGGAGACTGAAGGCGCTACAGAGTGGAGTGCATGGGTTATGTTAGCTCCTTCAGATCCTGCCCTGGAGCGAGCTCATCTGCACATCAGCCGCACCACACCTATTCCCAGGATTACTACTCATCTCTTCCATGGAAAAGTCCACTGAGAATGACAAAGTGTATCACCAATAAAAGAAGGTTGCAAGGAGCATTGGAGAGATGGTCCAGTGGCTAAGAGCATTGACTGCCCTTGCAGAGGACCCAGGTTCAATTCCCAGCACCCACCTGGCAGCTCACAGCTGTCTGTAACTCCAATTCCAGGGGACCTGACACCCTTACCAAACATGCATGTAGGGAAAACACCAATGCACCTAAGATTTTTTTAAATTACATATATATAATTAAAGTTTTTATGTAACTGCAGGATTTTGGGCTAGAGAGATGCCTCAGTGGTTAAGAACACTGATAGCCCTTCCAGAGGAGCCAGGTTCAATTCCCAGCACCCTCATGGCAGCTCATAACTGCCTGTAACTCCAGTTTCAGGGAGTCCAACACCTTCACACAGACATGCAGGCAAAACATGAATGCACATGAAATATAAATAAATTTGCCCGGTGGTGGCGCATGCCTTTAATCCCAGCACTTGGGAGGTAGAGGCAGGTGGATCTCAGTGAGTTCAAGGCCAGTCTGGTCTACAAATAGAGTTCCAGGACAGCCAGGACTGTTACACAGAGAAATTCTGTCTCAAAAAAAAAAAAATACTTAAAATGGTTGTGGATATTTAAGAGAAGGCAAGCAGCTTTGTGTAGAAGGTGGGGGGTGGGAGTTGTCGTGGCATTGGGAAGATAAGGGTGGGAACCCTAGCGACACTTGCCTGAGTGCTCTGGGGACAGGCCACCCACCAACCACTCTAAACCTTTGTCGTGAAAAGGAAGAGAGTTAACGCTGCCGAAGGGTACTTGGCGAAACAGGGCGAGGCAGAGAGGTGACTGAGTGCTTAAGGGTATGCAGAACCTGAATGGAAGGGAGCTGGGCAGACACGGAGCTGTCAAGGAGTTGCTTGTGCGGGCTTCCCCTAGACGCTGTCCGTCACCGCCAGCTCGGCTGCTGCTGGCCAGCGCTGGCTGCGTGGACCTAGCGGCGAAGGAGGCGAAGACAAAATGAAGCTGCACAAAGAGCCTCCTCAGCGTTCTCATCTGCCTGCGGACTTTTGTAGCTCTTACTCCAGACGAGGCAGAGTGAAGGAGGCAGGCAGTAATAGGGTGGCCATCCCCCAGCTTCGCCATCTCTTGGCCCGTTTCGTTTTGTCAAGTTAGCCTTTAGTCAGTCTGCCGCCCTCTCTTTAGCCACTGAGCACCCACCCTAAGCCGGACAGCGAGATGGGGGCTGGAAACAACAAACAAGGCGTGTAGTCTTGGACCCCGGAGCAAAAAGTCCTCTGGCTCCCAGGGTCCCTGCTTCCTGCCACTCTCAACTCCTTTATCCACAGCCCCCTCGCTCCACGCTGCCCTCTGAAAGCCCTTCGGACGCTAGGACTGGTCCGTTCTGCCTTCACCAGGCTGTGCCCGTGCGGCACAGACTCCCAGAGGGAAGTGACACAAAGAAAAAGGAGGGGGACAGAAGGAGGGAATCCCGCTTACATCACTGCTCATTAGCATATGTGACCTCATCAGGAGGCGGGGCAATTTCTCCAGGTGTCTGGGATGGGATTGGGGGGGGGGGAGCGGGGGGTGGGGGGGGGCAGTATTTAAAGGGAAAAGCTGACAGTGCTGCTGAGTGAGGAACCCGTGCTGTGAGCCGCTGGGCTACACTCGCACATGCACGCCGATGCACACGGACCTTGACAGCAACATGGACACGGACACAGAGACCACGGCACTTTGTCCTTCCAGCAGCCGCCAGGCCTCCCCACCAGGGACACCCACACCAGGTGAGGGCTAAGCGGGGTAGGACGTGGCCGAAGCCATGGGTGGGGGAGCTGAAGCGTTGTGGGAAGGTCAGTGCCAGGGCTCACTGAGAAGGGAAGAGCAGACGCAGCCAAGGAGACCCCTGCACTTTGGAGGTCTGGACAGCCGAGGGGGAGGGGGAAAGCCGCCCAGGTGCCCCTCCCCCAACACGCTCCGGGCTTTGCTAGAGACACTGGGTACTTGGCCCCTAGGTTAACCTCATCCCTGATGAGCAGAGCCGGCCAGGAGGGAAGGGGGAAGGAAAGTGGCAGCCCACAAACCCAGGAATCACCCGCCGAGGGGGCTTCCCTAAGGACCTGTTGTAAGGGTTTCTTCTAGCTCCATCTTTGGCTGCCTGCCAAATATTGATCCTGTGCTATTTATAGCCTGGCTCCATCCCCCTTTGTTGTGTCTGTTGTTGTTCCTCTAGTCACCCCAACCCTTGAATTGTCATCGTCCCCGCATACACACTCTCTCCATCATCGCTACCTCCCCACGAACACAATATTCTCTCCCACTCACCGGGACAAGGCAAAAATCCAGGAGGATTCTCTCTCACACACAAGCATGCACTGGGGGTGCTCACCTACCTACGGGGACACAGGAAACAGCACACTCCCCTTCTCCGGCTCCCAGCCCCGGGTCCCCAGCCCTAGGAACAAGGCTCCTGGAAAGTTTCTGATTCTGCCAACATCTGCCAGCAGCTCTCAGTTTGAGAACTGAGATGCAGGAAGCAATAAGCCCGTTAGTGGAGAGACAGATCGCTTCCCAACCCACCTGGTCCAGGGGCCTAGTCTAGGGGTGTGCCTGTGGCAGTGTAAGGTGTGAGTGGTGTGTAACCCTGTGCACAACACAAGTGCCTCCCTTACCTGGCACATGTTTTGAACAGGTTGTGGCCAGGACCTACAAGGAGGAAACCATTATGCTAGCTCCTTGGGAGCTCATCACTTTGGGTTTCTGTGTAATTTTAGTATAAGAGGCTGGACTAATGATTCTCAGTTCTTTTGGGATCATGGTCTTTATCTGCTCTGAAGAAGCAGCCTAAATTAACCCCTCAGGAGGTATCTAGATATACCTCACTCACGGCTTCCTTTTCTCTCCCTCTCTAGAAGCAGACACCACACTTCTGAAACAGAAGCCAGAGAAACTGTTGGCAGAGTTGGACCGGAGTGGGCCACCTCCTGTCCCTGGGGCCCCCAGACGAAGAGGAAGTATGCCTGTACCCTATAAACACCAGCTGCGGCGGGGCCAAGCTGTCGATGAACTTGACTGGCCACCTCAGGCCTCATCCTCTGGCTCCTCTGACTCTGTGGGCTCAGGGGATGCAGCCCCCACCCAAAAGGATGGTGTCTTTAAGGTCATGCTCGTGGGGGAGAGTGGCGTAGGCAAGAGCACCCTAGCCGGCACTTTTGGAGGTCTCCAGGGAGACAGTGCTCATGAGATGGAGAACTCAGGTATTTGGGGGGCACCCTGTAGGGATGAAAGTGTTTCTGGTGTGAACAGACACTGGAGGACAGAAGCTAAGAGAAATTTCCCCAATGTTTTCTGTGGCAGTCTCCCCAGAGGGGATTCCCTGCTGCTGGGAGCCAAGGTGTTCCTGGTTACCAAGTCTCCCAAGTGCTGGGGAACCTCCTCATTGGCTTTATTCTCTCTTTCCCAACAGAGGATACTTATGAGAGGCGGATCATAGTGGACAAAGAAGAAGTGACTTTAATTGTTTATGACATCTGGGAGCAGGTGAGGACGGAGATGTGGCCGAGAGCCGATGGAGCTGCAGGGACTTGGGAAGGGCAGTCTGGCTGAAGCTGCTCACATTGCCGGTCTTGGCTCCAACATGGGCTAGAACATGACTTTGCATTGTTGCATCTCCAGGAGCAAAGGCCCACCTTGGTGTGCCTATCATGGCTCGTGGCTGTGATACCCACCGTTTTTCAGGACCTTCTGGCTCAGACAAAAGTTAGAATCTGAATTTGACACTCTTGAGCTTCGAGTCAGGGTAAACACACCAACACTGACCCACTGGTAAACACTTCAGCCTGACAGTCTAATGTGACAGGAAAAAAAGGCTCCACAGGATCAGTAAAGGGAGGAGAATTCCAGGCCTCTGAATACTTGAACACAATGTTACTATGTAGAAAGAAGAGACTAAGTGCTGTTACTTTTACATTTTTTAGCTCTTTATTTTGGGGGACAGAGTCTCACAATGTGGCCCACAGTGGCCTGGAACGCACAACTCCCTTCTTGCCCCGGACTGCTGTTGGGTGATTTCATGTTTACAACATGCCAGGAACCCATCTCGGGCCTTTGGGCATACTACAAGCATTCTACCAATGCTACATCCCAAGCCTTTACATCTTCCTCAACAACATTCTTTTCTAAATCGGGAGCTTAAACCTAAGAACGTAGACGGTTAACCTATCCTGAGATCCTATTTCCCCAGCTCTCCCACGTGAGACTCACATCACTTTAACTTCTCCATCCTCCACAAGGCCCCTGGGTATCGGAATTCTGCCATTAACTAGCTCCCAGTCCTAAGCAAGGGGCCTCTCTCACGTCCGGATTCCTCCTGGTTGAGATGCAGGTTCCAGTCTCTATGCCTCCAGCTCTAGCATGTTGTGGCTCTCTGCTCATCTGCAGGGCGATGCAGGAGGATGGCTGCAGGACCACTGCCTTCAGACGGGGGATGCCTTCCTCATCGTCTTCTCGGTCACAGATCGACGAAGCTTCTCCAAAGTTCCTGAAACCCTTCTTCGGCTCCGGGCTGGAAGGCCCCACCATGACATACCTGTCATCCTTGTTGGCAACAAGAGTGACCTGGCCCGCTCCAGGGAGGTGTCACTAGAGGGTGTGTATCCTGAACCCATTCTGTATTCGAAATCTCAAGAGATGCCTTTCCAGGTTATTCTTCTCCTGGAAGCCTCTTACCCCTACGGGTGCGTTCTTACATTTAGTCCCTGGGTCAGGGAGGAGCCCCACTACCCAGCTCCTGGGGTCCTTCAGTAGCCCTCACTGATCCCCCCCCCCCCAGGCACCTCGCCCTCCCTTTTAGCACCTCCGTCATAGGATCCCAACCCAGTTCTGAGTTGGGATTCAGTGGTCCCACCCCATCTCCCGCCCTAGCCACCGGGCAGAGCCCTAGCCATCGGGTGCCTGAGCTGCTGCTTCCTTCCTGCAGAGGGTCGCCACCTGGCCGGGACGCTGAGCTGCAAGCACATCGAGACGTCGGCCGCGCTGCACCACAACACTCGGGAGCTCTTCGAGGGCGCCGTGCGCCAGATCAGGCTGCGGCGCCGGGGCCAGCGAGCCGAGCCTGGCAGCCCCGACGGCCCCGCGCCGCCCACGCGCCGCGAGAGCCTCACCAAGAAGGCTAAGCGCTTCCTCGCCAACCTGGTGCCGCGCAACGCCAAGTTCTTCAAGCAGCGCTCCAGGTCGTGTCACGACCTTTCCGTGCTCTGAGCCACGGTCGCCATGGCCACAGCAGTCGCCATGGTCACCATGCCCTCTGCTCGCCCCCTCACCCTACTCCTGTCGGTCTAGGAAACCAAATATTCCCAGGATGCCCTGGTGTGAGCGGGAGGCGGGGCCGGGTGGCTGGTCTGTCCACCGCCTCCACGCCTGGTCTGAACTGCTGACCACCCACAGCACCTCACGACCTGCGAGTCAGGGAAGAAATCCGTGCTGCAAGGTATTTTTTATTATTATTATATTATTATTATTATTATTAACTCACAAGAGGCCACCTCTCCTGGCAAGAGACTCCAAAAAACTAGAACTGGAAAAGTGCTTTGTAGCCTCCTGGATGGAGTTGACCTCCTTGGTACTCTGAACATGCCTTACCTTTAAGCAAGTTTTAAAGGTAAAAACCCAGAGATGACTCTTCCAGAGATAACTGAAAATGTTCTCTTGTCCGCCACCCAGGTCCACTTTGCCCTTAAGAAGTTCTTAAAGGAAGGGGCCTGGAAGTTGTTCTTGAGATCGGACTCTGATTTACCCTTCTGCTATGGCACGTCCCCTCCCTTTAAGGTTACTGAAGTTAAGGTGTAGGCAGACTCTTGCCTTTAGGTGCCCTAAAGTAGAGCTGAGTGCTGGCAACCCCTTTGGCCAGGGCCTGGGAGGTACCAGCAAGGAAACCCCCTTTCTCCTTTCCAATAAAAATGTTTTTCTATTGCATTGTGTTCATCTTGGCTTTCTGTTCTGGAAGTTCCCAGAAAAGGAGACGTGAGGGGATGCTTCTGTTACAGGCAGGAAAAGTGGGAGGCTTGAGAAGCCAGGACTGGACATCTTTAGGAAAGATCCGGAGCTGACTTGGTCCTGGGGCAGGCCCTCCACAATGAGACAACAGGTCTGGAGAGAAGCGGTGAGATACCAGAGTCCCAGGCTCCAGCTCTGGGTCCTAACTCTTTATCCTACCCCACCTTACAGGGAGCAGCTGGAGAGGCGACCTTTCGCTCCAGAGTCACCCAGTTTTGACTTGGGTTGGTTCAAGGTAGAGACTATGCCCCCTAGAGATGCCCATTAGCTGGGGCATGCTAGGGTGGGCTTGTGCCTTCCCTGGCAGGGCCCCACAGCTCCAGCTGTCACCTGCAAAGCCCGTGTGAGAACTGAAGCTGTCACTGCCTCCCCTGGGGACACCCACGCCTGCTGCTGCCTGAGCCGTGAGTTTGAACAAAGAGAGCAGAGGCAGCAGCTCTCCTCACCTCTAGACATTTAGATCAGCTACCTGAATGCTGGCGAGCCAAGCCTCCAACCCACCACACGCAGCGTGTAGAACCTGGTAGAGAGAGATGAGGTGCTTCCTAAGTCTTTGTAACTAGGGAGCAAGGCCCCAGCAGAGGATGAGACGAGAATACAAATGATGGAGTTATCCTTAGGACTAGATTGAACTGTGTTTGTTAATTCCTTAAAGACCTTAGAAGGTGTTGCTGTTGGTTTTACAGTGGAGGAAACCGTTTTAGCAGCTTGCCTGCAGTTACCCAGCAAACAACGGGGCAGGGACTCTACCTCTTAGCTGCTTTGGTTCTAGCTTTAAATCTGCAGTTCAACACAGATGGGGGAGAAGTACAGCAGAGGAGATGCAGGGACACAATGGGCAGAGCCATGTGATGGCCGTGGTGAAAGTCAGGGTATCACCTGGCTATGGCAATAGTGCAGTAAGAAGGCCTGGAACTCTGGAGCCCATGAACAGAGGAAGTTCAGATTTTCAAATGTAGGAAAACACACAGGGCCAATAAGGGACCAGATGGTTGTGCATTTGGGTTGAAACCTCAGGGACGTGCAGAGGAGGGTAAGAGATGAGCACGGAAAAGATTTGGAGCCCGACCACAAAGGACCTTAAATGTCAGCTAAGGAGTTTGTGCCTAACTGCAGGGAGTGAGTCACTGACGGTCCCCGCATGTGCAGCATGTTAGCAATGGTCCTTTGAGATGAGGAGGCTGAGAGAGTTGTGCATGGGCTGGGACAGCAGTGAGTGGTAGGAGCTGTGGAACTGACTTCAGGGGCTAGGAACAGTGATACACATGGAGGTGACGTTGTGTGTCCCAAGAAGCACAAGAAGCACGTGCTGGAAGGTCAGACATTATGGGACTTAGTCCAGCACTCAGGAGACTGAACAGGAGGATCATGAGTTTAAACCAAGCCTGAGCTACACGGAGCTAGGGATGGCAGGAGTATCCCAATCCTCCTGTGTCTACCTCCGAGTATTTCGATTACAGATCTCAACTACGATGCCTGGCTTTATTGGGTACTGTGGATTGAACCCAAGGCTTCATGCATGCTAGGAAAACATTCTCTCAACTGCATCTCCGGCCTTGGTTTATTTTAATTTTTTTTTTAAAATTTGAACTGGAGAGATAACTCAGTAGTTAAGAGCACCAGCTGCTCTTCCAAAGGACCCAGGTTCAATTCCCAACACCCACATGGCAGCTCAAAGCTGTCTGTAATTCCAGTTCCAGGGGATCTGACACCCTTGTCTGATCTCTGGGGGGACCAGGCACGAAAGTGGTACACAGAGAGACATGCAGGCAAAACACTCATACACATAAAATAATAAACTAATAAAATTTATTATTTCATTTATTTGTGTGCTGGGGTATAAGCAAGCCACGGCGTGCATGTGGAGACCAGAGAACAGCTTGTAGGAGCTGGTTTTCTCCTTCCACTATAAGGGTCCTGGGGATTGAACATGGCCCGTTAGGCTGCGGCAAGGGCCTTTACCCACTGAGCCACCTCAGCAGACTCTAGTTTTGTTTGAAACAGGGTCTCCCACTGCCCTCCAGGCTGCCCTGTACTTCCAGAAATCCTCTTGCCTCAGCCTCCTGAAACAACAAGTATAAACCACCACATCGAGTTTTGAACTTTTTGAAAAAATATTCTTACCTTCTGTGAATGTATGTCAGTGCATCGTGTGCATGCAATGCCTGTGGAGTCCACAAGAGGGCACTGGATGCCCTGGAACTGGAGTTTCCTGACAGTTGTGAGCCGCCATGTGGGTGCTAAGGATAGCACCCAGGTCCTCTGCAAGAGCAGCCAGTGCTCTTAACTGCTGAGCCGTCTCACCAGCCCCCTGGCTTGGGATTTTCAACCATGGCATTTATTGCTTGCTCAAAACCAAATAAAGATAAAACCAGGCATGAAGTGCATGCCCGTAGTCCCTGGACTTGAAAGGTATCCCTGTCTCAACTAACAAATAAATAATAATAATAATTTAACATAAACTGTCAGGCTGGGTGTTGCGGGGCATGCATTTAATTCCAGCACTCAGGAGGCAGAGGTAGGTGAATCTTAGTTCAAGGCCAGCCTGGTCTACAGAGTGAGTTCTAGGACAGCCAGGGCTGCAGAGAGACCTGGTCTAAAAAAACCCAAAAAGTAATATAAAAATGCAGTAAACTGTCAATGTTACAGAGAAAGGAGAACCGAGGAGAGTCCTGGGCACAGGCAGATGAGAAGGCAAAGAAGCCATTACCATAATGTGGTAGAGGAGCTGGGATTGAGCACACAGGAAGACTGTCTCTCTTCAGATGTCCAGAAGGGATAAGGAACAACAAAGGTCCAGTATTCATGAGATAGATGCTTCAAGCATGAATGTCGCACATTGAAGGCGATGGCAGGACCTCCCCCAGGAGGAGAGCCACATAGCACAAGCCTCCCTCCCTCCAACTCAGCCAGTCCCATCAGCCAGACCCATCTGTGTTCCCTCCAGACGCCTACGGGAAAGAGCTCAGAACAGACAGAAGCTAAAGCCAGGCTCCCACCAGACTTGGGAGAGGTAAGGTCTTCTCGGAGAGCCCAGAGGCTCCCCACTGCCCAAGGCAAAGTAGAAGTATTGCCCTGGGCTGAGGTGAGCTGTCAGCAACTTGTCTTGGGGCCTAAGTTGCCTGTGGCTGAGTCAGATGCCCACAGAGCTCTTAACCACTGTAGTTACGTTTTGAAGTTCATGCTCCTTACCATCTGCTACCATTCCTGTAGCTCTGTCCACAAGGCTCCTTTACCATCTCCTGCCATTCCTGTAGCTCTGTCCACAAGCCTCCTTTACCATCTCCTGCCATTCCTGTAGCTCTGTCCACAAGCCTCCTTTACCATCTCCTGCCATTCCTGTAGCTCTGTCCACAAGCCTCCTTTACCATCTCCTGCCATTCCTGTAGCTCTGTCCACAAGGCTCCTTTACCATCTCCTGCCATTCCTGTAGCTCTGTCCACAAGCCTCCTTTACCATCTCCTGCCATTCCTGTAGCTCTGTCCACAAGGCTCCTTTACCATCTCCTGCCATTCCTGTAGCTCTGTCCACAAGCCTCCTTTACCATCTCCTGCCATTCCTGTAGCTCTGTCCACAAGGCTCCTTTACCATCTCCTGCCATTCCTGTAGCTCTGTCCACAAGGCTCCTTTACCATCTCCTGCCATTCCTGTAGCTCTGTCCACAAGGCTCCTTTACCATCTCCTGCCATTCCTGAAGCTCTGTCCACAAGGCTCCTTTACCATCTCCTGCCATTCCTGTAGCTCTGCCACAAGGCTCCTTTACCATCTCCTGCCATTCCTGTAGCTCTGTCCACAGGCTTCCTCAGTGTCCAGACCCTGTATGCTTTCCCTTGATGGGCCAAAGAAAGAGGACAATTCTTGTCAAGGAAGCTGTCTTTCCATTCAGGCTTCTGCTACAGTTGTGACTTGAGGCTCGGCGGTGTCTAACCCCATCTAGAGACTAGAATAGGGGCTCTCCTTTCTGAAAGGGTGCCAGCATTGTGGGGAGAAGTCCTCTGGGAATCCCAGGAAGCCTACACGTCTTCTTTGTTAATCTAGCAGTTTCAATCCACACCAATCTTGAGTCTATTTTTCTGGGAATTTCATATTTCAACCATAAATGCTTGAAGACGTTTTGTTCCCCTCAAGTAGTAAGCATGTGCAATATGCCATGCACTGTTGCTGGGAAGACAGACATATGCATGGTACAATCTCAGAGCCTCAAGGAGCTTTCAGTTAAAGCTGGAAACGTGGGGAGTTGGTGACTGTGCTAACACAGGTCAAAACCAGCAGCCACTGGAGCACACTCTTTTTTAAAAATATTTATGTATTTTTTTATTTTATGTACATTGGCATTTTGCCTGCATGCATGAGGGTGTCAGATCCCCTAGAAATGGAGTTACAGACTTCTGTGAGCTGCCATGTGGTTGCTGGGAAGTGAACCAGGGCTCTCTGGAAGAGCAGCCAGTGCTCTTAACCTCTGAGCCATCTCTCCAGCCCCTAAAGCACACCCTTAACTGCAGGCCATGTTCTGTGCTCTGGGATTCTAGAATTAGGAACCGGACCTAAAAGGATATGTAGGATTTGGGTCTACATAGTGAGTTCCAGGACAACTAGGACTACATACTATCTCAGACACACACACACACACACACACACACACACACACACACACACACACTATAGATTGGCAAAAGAAGGAAAAACAGTCATAAAACAACATAAGAGTGCCGGGCGGTGGTGGCACACACCTTTAATCCCAGCACTAGGGAGGCAGAGCCAGGCAGATCTCTGTGAGTTCGAGGCCAGCCTGGTCTACAGAGTGAGTTCCAGGACAGCCATGGCTACACAGAGAAACCCTGTCTGGACAAAACAAAACAAAACAAAATAACCTAAGAAAATGCAGGGAGGAGCTCGCTTCATCCCTGTGCAGAAGGCAATCAAATCTGGGTAGATGGTGGTGTCAGGTGGTCCAGAAGCCTGAGAAGCAGGCAGGAGCATCCTGCTTCCCGGTCCTTTCTTCCTGGCCCACTGATGGATATGCCCAAGGTCCTTTCCATGTTTTTAAATTTTTCTTTTTCTTTTGAACATAGGGTCTGAGACATGCTAGGCAAGCACTCTGCCACTAATCTGGATGTCCCTTTTTGTTATAAAGAAAAAAAAAACCTTAAATAATAAAGCTTATTTTTATTACATTTATATGTGTGGGCGTGGCTGTATGTATGCATACATGCATGCCCTGGCATACATGTGGAGGTCAGAATGTAACTTGTAGGAGTCTGTTCTCTTTCTACCATGTGGTTCCCTGCACGGAACTCAAGGCATCAGGCTTGGTAGCAAATACCTTACCTGCTGGACCATCTTGCTGCCCCACATGTGTTTGTTTAATTTCTAATTTTTCACTTTTAATTTTTCAAAAAGAAATTTAGACGGAGTCTAACTCAGTTGCCCAGGCTGGTCTTTCACTCACCTTGTAGACCAGGCTACAAACTCTGACTTTGCAAACATTCTGTCTCATCTTCCAATCCCTGGGATTATGGGCCTAACCCATCAGCCTGACTTCACGCATCTGAATACAGAAGTCAGGCAGCCATAACTTGCTGGCTTTGTAAAACTCAAGCTTTAAATATGAATTCAGTTTGACATTGAAGGCTTTTTAGTTAGCACTCAGGATGTTGCCCTCTTTATTTTTCTGAACTTCATCTATACCACTGTAGGTATGAAATGAAGATGGTAAGGGACCTGCTGGAAGGGTAGTCGTGAGGACTAAACACAAGGGCGGTTGGGAGGGTGGAGTGGGAAGGAACGAGGCAGACAGGTGGATCTGTGGGATTTGCTGGCCAGCCAGCCTTATTGGTGAGCTCCAGGCAAGTGAGCAACCCTGCTCAAAGGTCAAGATGGGTGGCGTCTGAGAAGCAGCATCTGAGGTTGACCGTTGGCCTCCACTTATGGTTGTGTGTGTGTGTGCGCACACACACACACACACACACACACACACACACACACACACACACACGGTGTGTGGGGCACACCTTTAATCCCAGCACTTGGGAGGCAGAGGCAGAGGCAGAGGCAGGTGGATCTCTGTGAGTTCAAGGCTAGTCGGATCTACAGAGCGAGTTCCAGGACAGCCAGGGCTATTACACGAAGAAACCCTGTCTTGAAAAGCAAAACGAAACAAAACAAAAAAATACTTATTAGGAAAAAAAAATTGCCAGGATAGGACCAGGCTCTGGGAAGCCACAGGCAGGCGCTGTGTGTTTGTGGAAGGCGCAGAGGTTACCAGAAAAGGACTGTAACACTACTAAGTACTACTCTAGGCTTCTTCCTAGGTGGCGCTCACCTTGAGTTTTCAAAGCCGTCTTCATTGTGATCTGCCTGTACAGAGTTTCAGGTAAGAAGGATCGGTTAGTGACATTTGTTTTCCTGTCAATTAGGCCGGCTGTACACGTACAGGACTTGAGACTTTAACCAGGAACTCATTGACTTCCCACTTCCCACCCACCCTTTTCCCCTTGTAAATGCTGAGTGTTTTCTAAAATGAGAATGAGGTTGGGTGGGCAGTCAGCTGACTAAGCATCCCGAGGAGTGGGGATGATGACAGTGCCAGACTAACAACTCTAAACTCTTTTGTATTTAGCAGCTCATTTAATCCTCGGGACACACTTATGAAACAGGCGCTACCATCATTTCCTCTCACAGATGGAAAATCAGAGGTAAATGGAAGACTTGAGCTTACTCAGCTACCGGTGCTAGAAGAGGAATCTGAAACACGTAGTTCCATGTGCCTGCAGAATGACCCTGTAGTCAACATTGGACTATAGGGTGGCCATCTGCTAGCTTTCTTCAGTGTAAGGTTGAAGAGGAGGCTAAATTCCAGCACCCTTTATTCTAAACAACTGGGCTTCCGCATGCTTCGGCACTGACGGGGACACATCCTTTCTAGAACACTGGCAAACATTTGACAAGTGTCTGATTTCCAAGGTCATGGTTTCCCCTTTGGAAGCCCAGCACTGCCTGGCTCCTTTCCAGTCTTCAGGCAGCCTCATCCATCTACCAATCGCTCTAAAAACAAAAGTGCCTAATGGCTCTGTAGTGACTTCAGCCAACTGCCCAGGGCTCTTGAGTACAGATGTCTGGATCAGGCAGCAGAGCACCCAACTTTAAAAGTGGTTTTGAAAGCCAGTGGTGGTGGTCCACACCTTTAATCCCAGTACTCTGGAGACAGAGGCAGGCAGATCTCTGAGTTCAAGGCAGCCTGGTCTCCAGAGCAAATTCCAGGACAGCCAGGGCTACACGGAGAAACCCTGTCTCTAAAAACAAACAACAACAACAACAACAAAAACCAGTGGCCTTGGAACAGACTTCCCTCACTTCCACTCTCCCACATGATGTAAGTTGGCAGTCAGCTTCACCTCACATATTCACAGAGCTCTCAGTCGGGAAAAGTCTCAAAAGCAAGCCAGCTCTGGATGCTGGATCCAAACCCTGCAAGCAACGAGAAAGGAAGACTGGAACTGGGAGATTCTGACACACAACTCAGACCAAAATTTCTTCTTGTATCCAGCTCATCCAGCAAGTGCCTTCACCTGGTTGCTATGGAAATATCAGTCTCTGGTGGATAGCAAGCGGCACTTTAGAAGTATCACGAGCTACCATGGTAACACCAAAAAACAGTAGAGCTGTATCCTCTCTCCTGGAGGAGAAAGGAATGGATGACGCTGGGGGTGGGGGGGTAGGAGGGGTTAAGCTAGAAGGGAGTTTTTGTAAAACCTGCCTCTGACTTTGAGAGGAAATTAGTTCAATAGACATATCCTGTGTGCAAGGCAAAAGACATAATAAAAAAGATTGGTATGTCGTCACCAAACTAAAATTATTGAAGAATAATTTGCAAAGAACTGTAAATGCAGAATGAGCCATGTGCTCATACCTGTAATCCCAACACTCAGGGGCCAAGGTGGACACCTTCTAAATGTTTAAGGCCAGCCTGGGCTACCATAAAACCCTACCTCAAAAATCCAAAAACATCCAGCGAGTCTGCCCAGTGGGTAAAGTTGCTTGTCACTACGCCTGACAACCAGAGTTCGATGCCCAGTACCGACGTAGTGGAAAGAGAGAACTAACTCCCACAAGTTGTCTTCTGTCCCCCCCACATGTCCCCCACCCCACCCCCAACACACACACACACACACACACACACACACACACACACACTGAAAAGAAAAAACACAGAAAAGGCCTCATGAGGGGAGCTATCGGTGGATAGTAGTTGCTGGGGAAAGGAAACATTTTCCTCAGTGGTATAGCTAATGGTGAAACACCTGTGCTTCTGTAAATAAGCCCTCACCCACCCACTTTTAAGTAACCCTCATTAGACTCATTGGTTCACAAATAAAACAACAAAACTCACCACCAACAAAACGACAGAATGATACCCACAGTAGGACGACACTAGGAAGGCATATTAACTTCAACTAGGAGTTATGTTCTTGTTTGTTTGTTTGTTTGTTTGTTTGTTTGTTTGTTTGAGATAGGGTTTCTCTGTGTAGAAACCTTGGCTGTCCTGGAACTCACTTTGTAAACCAGACTGGCCATGAATTCATAAAGATCCGCCTGCCTCTGCCTCCCGAGTGCTGGGATTAAAGGCGTGCGACACCACCGCCTCACAGGAGTTATGTTCTTACAGGACTGGATTTTTGAACAGCGGGAGCAGAGCTGGGTAAAGTTTAGTGGGAGAATTCCCACTGATCGTGTGCTGAGGCCCTGGATTAAATCCACTGCGTAGGGCGGGGGCAGAGGGGGCGCTGGGCTGGTTCAGTAGATAACAGCTTCTGCTGCCATCTGAGGATCTGAGTTTGATGTCTGTGGAAGGAGGGAACTGACTCCCAATGTTTCCCTCTGACCTACACACACACACACACACACACACACACACACACACACACACACACACACACTAGAAGCCTGGCCTAGTGAACCACACCTGTAATCCCAGAACTCCAGAAGCTGAAGAGATGGCTCAGCAGTTAAGAGCACTGGCTGCTCTTGCAGAAGACCTGGGTTCAATTCCCAGCACCCACATGGTGTCTCATAACCATCTTCAAGTCCAGTTCTAGAGGATCCAATGCCCTCTTCTGGCTTCTTCAGGCACCAGGTTCACACATGGTGCACAGACATGCGTGTAGGGAAAGCACCTGAACATATAAAATGAAGAAGTTTTAAAAGAGGCAGAAGCAGGACTGCTGTGAGTGTGAGGCCAGCCAAGCTACCAGGCAAAATTTTGTCTCAAATAAAAGAACATAGCTTTTTAAAGATTTATCTTTATTATTAGTGTGTGTGTGTGTGTGTGTGTGTGTGTGTGTGTGTGTGAATGTGACATGTGTGTGGGTACCCTAGGAGGTCAGAAAAGGGCATCCAATCCCCTGGAGTTGGAGTTACAGGCAGTTGTGAGCTATTCAACGTGGTGCTAGGCATCAAACTCAGGTCCCTGGAAGAATGAAAAGTGTTCTTAACCACTGAGCCAGCCCTCCAGCTCCAGAACACAGCCAATCAAAGGAAGGCATTGTCACGGCCTTAGAGGAGACATAAACACAGATGATGGGACTGCCCTGGTTAGCTTTGCCAGGAACTTGACACACGAGGAAGGGGAAACCTCAACTGAAGACCTGTCTGGATCAGACTGGCCTCTAGTTATCTCTGTGATGCATTTTCTCAATGGCTGGTTTACAGGAGGGCCCAGCCCGCTGTAGGTCATCCCTCGGCAGTGGGCCTGGGCTGCCCCAGAGAGGTAGCTGAGCAAACCAGGGGAAGCAAGCCAGTAAGAGGTTCCTCGGCAGCTTCTGTTTCAAGCACCTGCCCTGTCTCCCCTCAATGGCGGACGACATCATTGATGAAATAAAGCCTTTCCTCTCCAAGTTGTTTTTGGATCGCATTTAATCAAAACAATAGTAAGCCAACCTACAACAGAGCCCAAAGTCAAGTGAGAAGCCTATTTAGCACTGAGGATTCGTGGGAAAATGCTAACTGTGCTGGGAGAGGGTCGGGATCTGGGTCACAGTCTCACCCAAACCCTCCCACTCACCCATGCTCAGGTGGGAGAGCGGGAGGGTGGTTTCTTCCATCTTAGCCTGGACAGAAACTGTTCATTGCCTGCTTCTCTCTACTCTAACCACCCCCTACGGAGGGATGAGTAACACAACGCTGAGTCACACACAGTGACACCAGCTGTTACCTACTAGATGTTGCCACCTTATATGGGGTAAAAGTACAGCCAAAGGTGTCTTACATGTTTCCTCACACCGGTCGTTCTCTTTCAGCAAGAAGCTGCATGATGAGTTAAGGACGGAGTAATAAAAAGCTGAGGTAGAAGATGCAAGGTTCAGAAAGGACAGCTAGCTGGGGGTGGAGATATTAGGGAGACCAAACAGAAATAGAGGCTCATCTGAGAAGGGAAGGGAACATGCCCTGTGAGTATAATAGTTTGGAAGAGTCTAAGCCAGCTACGGCTCAGGTTCATGGCCTCAGGATGACTAACAAAAAATGGTTCCCTGCACCGCTCAAGATACATTAGCAGCCAAATCAATAACTATAGGGGACTGGGCCATAGCCAGCAGCTCCTACCTAAAAATAGAGTTCTCATTCTTTAGTTCCCTTCCCATAGGCCCACAGAGTAAAGCAGGATGGACTGAGAAGGGGAGGGGGTGGCAGAGAAGAAGAGCCACAGGGGAAACTGCTGGCCAAGAGTCGGGAGCTAGCCAAGTCCAGTGGCCGCTGATGTCACCACCCAGCCTCCAGGACTGCGTGATTTAGTGTAGAAAGCCATTCTAGAGGCTAACATCTCCGCACAACCATCACCCCACCTAGAAGCCTGAGAGCTGACAAATTAAAACCCAACGGCAATTATCCATATTTTTAGCATGATAAAGTCTTAGCATTCTGTTGCCATAGAGATCAGTAAAGAATGGAGGATCCCTACAGAGCCCTGCCCCTGAATTCAGGTCCTCTCCTTTAGGTTGGCTCCTAGGCCTGGAGCCACGCTCTTTTCTAACCCCCCGCTATGCAGAGCGGGCAGAGGAGGGTGGCCTTCTCTTGGGCACACCTATTCCTGGAATACTCAGTTCTCTGGAATTTACTGGTCCCCAAATCTGTTATCCCAGGTAGAGCTACCTGAAAAGTAAGGGTTGGGGTTAGGTTCCGATTCTCCATCTGGTTAGTAAGCAGTGGCAGGGGGCTGGAGAGATGGGTAAATGATGAAGGGTACTTAGTGCTCTTCTACAGTACACACACAAATACAAACTTGATAAAAAGAGGAAACAGTTGTAGACATCAATCAAGTGTGGGGAGCCCTGATGTACAATGCCCAAGCCTTTTTGGATATTGAACTGGGATTCCCACTATAGGTCAAAAGCCGGGCCTAAAGGCCGGCTGGGTAAGGAGCCTGAGCTAAGAGGCGGCTCTAGATCACAGCCCAGCAGGTGGTAAGGCTCTCACACTGCCATCTGGTGGAAAGACAAGATTTGTCCTAAGGTGCGGAGCAAGAGACTGGAAGTGGCCAAGTGTGCAGAGAGCTACAAAGACAGTTAGGATAATGGAGGGAGCCGGGCGGTTGAGAATGTAACCCAGATACCAGTGGGAAACTCCACGCGGGTGTGAAACCTTTGTCTGCTTTTCTTCCTAGAGGCACAACCCAGAGGGTGAAAGGGCATTAGCAAAGTTTTCGAGCCCTAACCACCAAGGTTTTAGCTCAGAAGTTAACATCACGCCGGGCGGTGGTGGCGCAAGCCTTTAATCCCAGCACTCGGGAGGCAGACGCAGGCGGATCTCTGTGAGGCCACGGATCTCTCGAGGCCAGCCTGGGCTACAGAGCGAGATCCAGGACAGGCACCAAAGCTACACAGAGAAACCCTGTCTCGAAAAACCAAAAGAAGAAGAAGAAGAAGAAGAAGAAGAAGAAGAAGAAGAAGAAGAAGAAGAAGGAGAAGAAGAAGAAGAAAAAGAAGTTAACATCACATAGGTGTCCCAACTAAGACGACACACGAGTGGACAATAGCCATCCCAGAGGAAGGTGGCCTGCCTTTTGTAGAAGCTTCTGTATGTCTGTCTGTCTGTCTGTATGCGGACACCTGGTATGAAATCCAGTGAGAAGAGCGCACAGAGAAGACAGGAACCGTTTTAACTGCTAGGATGGAGGCCACGGGAGAGACACAGACATAGAGGAGAGTAGCAGCCCCACTCTGTCCTCTGACTCTGGGTCAGATGAAGGCTGGTGGAGAAGGCTTAGTATACACAGAAAGAGTAACAGCATCCCACCTTTCACCAAACAACTCAAAGCCCCCAGGGATCCCAGGTGCTTGGCAGAAAAGACAATTCCACACCTCCCCGCAAGAAGCAGGGCCTACAGCAGGCTCCATGCGTAAGTCCATGGTATCTCTCCTGAAGCAGAAAGCTTCAAGGCACACCCACCCCCATGTTCCAGTGTCTTTTCCATTCAGAAGTCCTACAGGCTTTTCTTGATAGCTTGTAGGATAAAGGTTAATTTCCTTAGTTACTGATCGTGGCCTTACCAATAGGGAAAGAATAAAGAAATTACTAGGGTGCTGAGGAAGGGCAAAGTCATCTTTGGAGATAGTACACAGGGATAAAGGTGTTTAGAATAGGTGGAGATCCCGTTCTCCTCATCTAGACACTGTGCTTAGCAGAGTCCATTCCCAGAGGTGCATGGCAGAAGCTCTTCTTGGTGTCTAAAAGTGGCCCCATGGGACTGGAGAGATGGCTCAGCAATTAAAACTATATAGATCCTCTTCCAGAGGATCAGGGTTCGATTCCCAGTACCCACATGGCAGCTCACAATCATCTGTAACTCCAGTCCCAAGAGATCCAATGCCCTTTGCTGGCCTCTGTGGGTACTGCACACATGTGGCACTCAGACATACATGCAGGTAAAACATCATACACATAAAATTAAATAAATCTAAATACTAAATAAATAAAAGTGGCCCCATTCTTTAGAGTCAGTGGCCTTGTTCTCAGAATGGCTTGGCCCACGAAATGGAAGGAAGGACAATAGAAAAGTCCATGAAAAGGGACCTTAGGAGGTGGTGTGCAGTGCCTGCTTTACCTGCAGCAAGGAACACAACAAGGCCAGGCGGTGGTGGCACACGCCTTTAATCCCACCCAGCACTTGGGAGGCAGAGGCAGGCAGATCTCTGTGAGTTCGAGGCCAGTCTGGGCTACAGAGTGAGTTCTAGGAAAGGCGCAAAGCTACACAGAGAAACCCTGTCTCGAAAAACCAAAAAGAAAAAGGAAAAAAGAAACACAATGAGATGGGGAGCTGAGAGAGAGAACATGAGAATGAGAATGAACACGAGAATAGCCAGAGTAAATGACTCAGACCTCGAGACTCCCATGTCTGGGGTCTAATAGGTTGGAGAGCTGGAAGCCTTGGAAGGAACTGCCTGATTCGCAAGGTTCAGAGCTGACTCAAAGCTAGAACAAAGAGAGGCAGAGTGAGAACACAGCATCCTTTCTGTCTAGGCCCAACCTTTCTCTCCCTTTCCCAAGTCTAGTAAATCCGCCAGTTAGAACCATTTGAATAAGCCAGGTGATGTAGCGCACACCTTTAATACTAGCACTCAGGAGGCAGAGGCAGGAGGATCTCTGTAGTCGGAGTTTTCTTTGAACTACCCGCTCACAAATAATGACACAAAGACTTATTATTAACAACGAAAGCTCAGTCTTAGCTTAGGCTTGTTCTCAACTAGCTCTTAAGACTTAAATGAATCCATTTATATTAATCTATGTTCCACCATGTGGCGTTACCTTTCTCTGTCCTGTACCTCCTGTTTCCTGTCTCTTGCTGGCTAGTCCTGCCTTCTTCCCAGAGTTCTTTGTCCCCCCAGAAATCCCATCTATCCTCTCCTGCCTAGCTACTGGCCATTCAGCTCTCTCTATTACACCAATCACAGCAATACAGCTTCACACAGTGTCCAAATATGCCACAACAGATCTCTGTGGGTTTAAGGTCATCCTGGCTTACAAAGAGAGTTCTAGGACAGTCAGGGCTACATTGAGAGACTGTGACTCAAAAGGAAGCGCTGGGGTCAGGGCCCCGAGGGAGCTGCTCCATTTAGATATAAAGCAGCAGCGGGGGTTAAGTTCCAGTTCCCCATCTACAACCCTCCTCCGTGTTCTTCACCTGGCAGGGACACTCCACCTTCTGCCAGTTTGGCCACAGGCTACAAATATCCACCTGCTGACACCAGATCCGGCTCCTGGTCCCCATCAGGAGAAGAGCTATCTGTGCCATCATCCACCCACTTAGTCATATGGCCAACTCTCATAGGTAGACCAGCAAGCTCGATTGTCGCAGCGCTCCTTGGGCACACTCAGGAGTCAGGAAACCATGAGAAACATAGGCTACGACTCTCATCTCCCTGGCCACATGAATTCCCCATGCCTACTTAACTTTCCTCGGTCCCGCTATCCCCAGCAGAACTGCTTACCTAAGCAAATGCTTGCCATGGCACAAACCTTTCATTCCCAGGCAATGTAGCCTAAAGTTCCCATTGCTCCAAAATAGTTCTCTGAACAGGACCTGTCTAACCAATACAGTGACAATCACTTTCCAGTCCTCCAGCTCCACCGAGACCCTAAACAATGAGAAAAGACTGTCACTGCAAGAAAATCTAGTCTGATGGGTTGCTTTAAAAGTAGGTATATATAGGGCTGGAGAGATGGCTCAGAAATTAAGAGAGCATATCACTCTTCTAGGTGACCCAAGTTCAATTTCCATCACTACCTATAACTCCATAGTGAGCTGATCTGATGCCTCTGACCCCCTAGGGCACCCACACAATACACATCATATACTCACACAGACACATACACACATATATACATGACTAGAAGGCAAATCTTTGGGGCTGGAGAGGTGGCCCAAAGGCTAAGACCCTTGTAGAGGACCAGAGCTCAGTTCTGAGCACCCACACAGTGGCTCACAACTATTTGTAACTCTAGTTCCAAGGGATCTGATGCCCTCCCAGAGCACCTGGTACACAGACATATATACGGGCAAAATCCTCACACACATAAAATAAAATCGTTTTTGGGATGTGGAGGCATGAGCCTTTAATCCCAGCAACTGGGAGGCAGAGGCAGGCAGATCTCTATGAATGAAAGGCCAGCCTGGTCTACATAGTGAGTTCAAGGCCAGCCTGGTCTATAGAGTGAGATCCAGGACAGGCTCCAAAGCTACACAGAGAAACTCTGTCTCGAAAAAAATAAATAAATAAATAAATAAATTAATTAATTAAATTAAAGGAGAGAGACGTATAGCGGCATATGGGTAGAGTGTTTGCCTTAAGTGCACAAAGCCCCAGGTTCAATCCCAGCACTGACACATATAAATGGGGAACAAGCTAAGAGCCAAAAAAATTCTCAAGCTTTTAATTCATGCCTAAGGACAATTAAGTTTTAGTTCTCAATCAAGTATTAGGACTCTCCCAACTCAAGATCCCAGACTGGAGAATGCCAGAAGCAAGGCTTAGCAGTACTCTTGGGTGCAGTCAGAACCCTCCCCCACACGTACACACGTGCACTTCCATGAAGCGACTCCTGAGAGCTTTTGCTCTTTAGTTTCTTGCAGCAGCTGCAACCTAGCACGTCGTCGTACTGGGACTCCTGCTGCTGTGTCAAGGTTGTTGACCCAAGAGGTAACGACAGAAGCCTTTCCACATCTGGGTCACACAGAGAGTTAGACATGGCGCTCCTTGTCACTGTGGAATAATTAACCCAACAGATGGTCGTGTTTAGTCTGGTATTAGCTGTTCAAAGGCTGCCACGTGGTACTGACAGTTCCTGGGTAGATGGGATATGTGGCTAGCCCGGCGGATACTTCTGAGGTGAGCAAGCCTTACAGTGCCACATGGCCTACCTTGTCTCCCAACCCTTAAACTGGTAAACAGCTATAGAGATACACACTCCCTGAATTAAACCCAGAAAACAGATGTGGTGGCTGGCAGCCAGTGATAAGCCTGGAGTCACATGGGGCTAGAAGAATCAGTCAACAGACATGAAAACAGTTCTGTTGTGGTGTTGGGGGAATATGAAATGGGTCCAGTGCTGGTCTGTCTCACTCGTCTCCTTATCATGCTCTTCTCATAAAAAGGTCCTCAGGATGAAGGGACTGCTTCAGATGTGTGTGTGTGTCTGAGTGTGTGCCACCCACGGAGATCAGAAGAGGGCACTGAATTCCTTCAATCAGTTACAGGCAGTTGTGAGCCATCTGACATGGGGACTGGGAACTGAACCCAGGTCCTCTGGAAGAGCATCGAGCTCTCTTAACCACTGAGCTATCTCTCGAGCCCCACAATATACCAATTCTATAAAAACATGTCTTTAAAAAACCACCCCTAAGCTGGGCGGTGGTGGCGCACGCCTTTAATCCCAGCACTCGGGAGGCAGAGCCAGGCGGATCTCTGTGAGTTCGAGGCCAGCCTGGGCTACCAAGTGAGTCCCAGAAAAGGTGCAAAGCTACACAGAGAAACCCTGTCTCAGAAAAACCAAAAAAAAAAAAAAACAAAAAAACAAAACACCCCTAGAGCAGGGTGTGGTGGTGACCACCTTTAAGGCCAGCACTTGAGAAGCAGAGGCAGGCAGATCTAGGCCAGCCTGGTTGTCTTAGTTAGGGTTTCTATTGCTGTGAAGAGACACCATGACCACAGCAACTCTTATAAAGGAAAACATTTAATTGTGATGTCTCACATTTTCAGAGGTTGCAACATGGTGGCGAGCAGGCAGACATGGTGCTGGAGAAGTAGCTGAGAGTCCTACATCTTGACTGGAAGGCAACAGGAAGTGAACTGTCTCACTGAATGTGGATTAAGCATATAATGAGACCTCAAAGTCTGCCTCCACAGGGACACACTTCCTCTAACAAGGCCACACCCACTCCAACAAAGCCACACCTCCTAGAAATGTCAGTCCCTTTAGGGGTCATTTTCTTTCTTTTTTTTCTTTTTTTTTTGGTTTTTCGAGACAGGGTTTCTCTGTGTAGTTTTGCACCTTTCCTGAAACTTGCTTTGTAGACCAGGCTGGCCTTGAACTCACAGAGATCTGCCTGCCTCTGCCTCCCAAAGTGCTGGGATTAAAGGCATGCGCCACCACCGCCCGGCAGGGGTCATTTTCTTTCAACCACACTGGTTTAAATAGAGAGTTCAGGCCAGCCAAGGCTATTTAGTGAGATCTTGTCTCATAATAGGAAAGGGCTAAAGAGATGACTCAGAAGACCACCCACCTCCCTGTTCTAGTTGTTTCTCCAGGGCCACAGTGGTCCCCTTTCCCCATTTTTTCAGCCACACTCACTTCTCTGTCTCCTCAGTAGTGGAGCTCCCCTAGCTGTACTTGTAAGTCCCTGGAACCACACGAGTGGCCAGTGAGGTTTCTTTGTGCAGTGTGACTTTGTGGTATTCCTTGGCTCCCGGCTACCAGGATATCTTTCCATCCAAGCTGCAATGCTTACAGTACTGCCCTTGCTACCAGTGCTGCTGCTGGTATCAGTGGAAAGCCCTTTGTAAGCTCTGGCTTTTGTTGCTCATTCTAAGAAAAGTGCCAAGGATGTTTCACAAGGTACAAGGTGCCTAACCCAAGCATCATTGAGCAAAGAACAAAGATGGGCAAGGAAAGAAATCAATGCTGTCAACTACCTAACAAGTTTTCAAACAGCTGGATCTCCCAACTAAAACAACCCCAAAGGAAGAGATCAGAACGGTTGACTTTAACATGTGTTATACTTGTTTACGCTGTGGAATATTTGTTTAATGATGCAAAGATGTGTTGCATTCTTTTATGTTGCATTTGTTTAACTCTGTGAAGCTGTGTTACTGTGCCTGTCTAAAACATTTGATTGGTCTAATAAAGAGCTGAACGGCCAATAGCAAGGCAGGAGAGGGATAGGTGGGGCTGGCAGGCAGAGAGAATAAGTAGAAGAACAAGAAGAGAGAGGAATGAAAAAAGGAGGAGAAGAGGACTCCAGGGATCAGCTCCCCAGCCACACAGCCAGACTCGGAGTAAGAAGGAAAGAAAGGAATACAGAATAGAGAAAAGTAAAAGCCCAGAGGAAAAAAGGTAGACAGGATGATTTAAGAAAAGCTGGCTAGAAACAAGCCAAGCTAAGGCCGGACATTCATAAGTAAGAATAAGTCTCCATGTATTTATTTGGGAGCTGGGTGGCAGGCTCAATAAAGAGCAAAGAGTTAAAAAAAAAAAAAAAAAAGGTCACTGGACATAATACATAAACAGGGAAAAGAGGATTCACAAAACATTCAAACTGATGACCCATAACTGCTCTGATTAAAACTTGATTCCAGGAGGGAGCTGGGAAATGTTACCTCCTCTTTTTTTTTTTTTTTTTTTTTTTAAATTTAAGATTTTTGCCGGGCGGTAGTGGCACACGCCTTTAATCCCAGCACTCGGGAGGCAGAGCCAGGCAGATCTCTGTGAGTTCGAGGCCAGCCTGGGCTACCAAGTGAGTTCCAGGAAAGGAGCAAAGCTACAGTGCCAAGGAAGTCAGAAGGGGGCATTGAATCCTGTGGTAGTTGGAATGTAACTGGCCCCCATAAGCTCATAGGGAGTGGCACTATTAGGAGGTGTGGCTTTGCTGGAGTAGCTGTGGCCTTGTTGTAGGAAGCATTGTAAGAGTCTTTTTCTGTCCTGCCAGTCAGCTCCCAAATAATGACCTGGAGACCTCTTTTAACTATGAAAGCTCAGCCTGTAGCTTAGGCTTGTTACTAACTTGCTCTTATAACTTAAATTAGCCCATTTATATCAATCTACATTCTATCACATGGCGTTACCTCTCTTCCATCTTGCACCCCCTGTTTCCTCTGCATGTCTCCTGGCTTCCCCTACATGCCTAGATTCCTCCTCCTCTTTCTTTCTCTCCCCAGAAGTCCCACCTGTATCTCCTGCCTAGCTATTGGCCAACAGCTTTTTATTACACCAATCACAGCAATACATCTTCACACAGTGTACAAATATCCCACAACAAAGTGTGTCACTGTGGGACAGGCTTTGAGGCTTCCTATGCTCAAGATACCTCCCAGTGTCACACAGTCCACTTCCTGCTGCCTTCTGATCAAGATGTAGCCAGCACCATGTCTGCCTGCACACTGCCATGCTCCCCTCCATGATGATAAAGGACTGAACTTCTGAAACTGTAAGGGAGCCACCCCAATTAAACGTTTTCCTTATAACAGTTGCCATAGTCAAGGTGTCTCTTCACAGCAATAGAAACTCTAAGACAGACCCTATAGAACTGAAGTTACAGATGGTTGTGAGCAGCCATATGAGTGCTGGAACTGCACCTGGGTCCTCTGCTGCAAGAGCAGACAGAGCTTTTATTTATTTATTTATTTATTTATTTATTTATTTATTTATTTTGGTTTTTCAAGACAGGGTTTCTCTATGTAGTTTTGGTGCCTGTCCTAGATCTCTCTCTGTAGACCAGGCTGGCCTCAAACTCACAGAGATCCACCTGCCTCTGCCTCTCAAGTGCTGGAATTAAAGGAATGTGCCACCACTGCCCGGCCAGACAGTGCTTTTAACAGCTGAGTTATCTTTATAGTCAAGGCACAAGTTTTCAATAAAAAAAGAAAACATGCAAAACTAAAAATTAGAAAACAGAGCAACCAGAATGATACAAATCTGCATTGAGCCCTTCCCCACATATCATCAACAATTGGAGTCTCATTGTTACTTCCTGTCTGAGAAAACCAGAGTTTATGGAACCCAGAATTATATATTATGATTAAGGTGGGCTTAACCAATCCTGCTGTACCCTTTCTCTCTGACGGACGGGTGACAGCTACTTAAGTCATCAAAGTGTTTCTGTCCAGCAACTGTCTCTCCAAATGTCACAGAGCTGTCAAATTAAGAAAAATGAAAGGTGCCAAACAAAGTCAATAAGATAACATTTAAAAAATGCTAGTCTGGGGCTGGAGAGATGGCTCAGCAGTTAAGAGCACTGGCTGTTCTTCCGGAGGACCCGGGTTCAATTCCCAGCACCCACATGGTGGATCAAACAAACATCTATAATAGGATCTGATGCCCTCTTCTGGCATGCAGGTATACATACAGAGCACGCATACATGGAATTAAATAAATAAAATAAAATAAATTGTTAGTCTGGAATTATCAACACATGCAGCATAGTTAAATCTGAAAATGAGTATGCTGAGTTTAAAAAAAAAAAATGACCAAAATAAGAGTACATAGTTGTCTTAGTTACTTTTCTGTTGCTATGAAGAGACACCATGACCAAGGCAATTTATAGAAAAAAGAATTTCATTGGGGCTTGCTTACAGTTTCAGAGGATTAGTCCATTGTCATTCACGGTGGGGAGCACAGCCCCAGGCAGGTAGGCGGGGTTCTGGGCAAGAAGCTGAGAGCTCATATGTGGTCCTCAAGATGCAGGCTGAGAGCAAGAGACCAGGGCCTATCCTGGGCTTTTGAGACCTCACGCCCACCTCCAGTGACACGCCTCCTCCAACAAGGCCACACCTTCTAAATCTCGAACAGTTCGACTCCCCAGGAACTAAGATATGGTGGCTATTCTCATTCAAACCACAACACTAAATGATTCATCAATTCAAAATTCTAGAAAATAGTCTCAGAGAGCAGACTGGTGATTGCCAAGGTATGTGAGCAAGGAGGGCAGGGCCGGGAGAAAAGGATTTTAAAAGGCCATAAGAAAACCTTCTAAAGAAATTGTTTCATGGGTGTTTCTATACATTAAAGTCCATCAAATTGTAGACTTTGGCCAGGCTTGACGGTGCACACTTTTAATTTTTAATTCCACTTTTAATTCCAGCCTGCAGATCTCTATGAATCTGAAGTAAATCTGGTCTACATAACGAGTTTTGGGCCAGCCAGGGCTACATAGTAAGACCCTGTCTTTAAATGAATAAACAAGAATTTAAAATAAATTACAGACTTTATAGAAAGTTTTAATGTATGCCAACTACCCTGGGGTAGGGAGGAAGTAAACTAGGTTTGGTGGGCATGCCTGTAATCCAGGCACTAAGGAGACTGAGGTGGGGGGGGGGGGGGGATAGAGAGTTTGAGACCAGCCTGAGCTACATAGTAAGGCCTAGCTCCAGAAAGATCCTAGCTCCAAATATGAGAATATGAGGCTGGTCTTGACTGTGCCAACCTGTAATTCAAGCACTTGGGAGGGAGAGGCAGGACCAGGAATTTAAAGTCTCCTTCAACCACATGGAGAAATTGATGCTAGCCTGAACTACATGAGATCTTGTCTCAAAAAAATAAGTAAATAGGGTTGATAAACTGGCCCATCTAGTGACTCACTTAACAATCAAGCCTGACAACCTAAGTTCCATCTGTGGGACCCACAGAGGAAAGGAAGTTGTCCTCTTCTGACTGTAGGCGCACTGTGGCAGATGTGGTCACATACATGTGTACACACAAACATACTTGTACACACACACACACATACATGTACATACACACTGTACTAAAAATAAACAAGGTGGGAGTGATGTGTCTTAAGGTTCAGATAAAAGGCTCTGGAGTCAGTTGACCGTGGTCTGCAACAGCTTAGTCTTCTACGTATCATTTCCTTCCCTCTTGTTGGAAGAACGCATCGTTCCTCTGTCACGGGGTTCTTGTGAATGTGCAGTGATTTTCACAGAACTTGACACACAAAACCACAGCTCAGAGCTGGCACGGATCCTCGAAGCTGAGATTCCAGCACGTGGAGGATGAGGCATGAGCATCTCCAGGAATTGGAGCCACTCTGTCTCAAAACCAAAGCAAACCACCTAAAAGGTGTCGGCGCATGCATTTAATCCCATCCCTTAGAAGGCAGAGGCAGGTGGATCTCTGAGTTTGAGGCCAGCCTGGTCTACAGAGGGAGCTCCAGGACAGCCAGGGCTACACAGAGAGACCATCTCAAAAAAAATTTTTAGTTAAATAAAAGAAAGATAGATAGATAGATAGATAGATAGATAGATAGATAGATAGATAGGTAGGTAGGTAGGTAGGTAGATAGATAGATAGATAGATAGATAGATAGATAGATAGATAGATAGATGGGTGTTTGCCTGCATGTGTGTCTGTGCACCAAGCATGTCCTCAGATTGGTGTTGGGAATCAAACCCGGGTCCTCTGGAATAGCAACCAGTCTTTTTGTTTTGTTTTGTTTTTGAGACAGGGTCTCTCTACTTAGCTCTGGTTGTCCTGGTTTTCACTATGTAGCCCAGGCTGGTCTCAAACTCACAGAGATCTGCCTGCCTCTGCCTCCCGCGTGCTGGGATTAAAGGAGCCTGCGACTAGTTCAGCCACTGCTGCAGCTCATTAAAAGTAATTAAAAGCCGGGTGGTGGTGCGCGCCTTTAATCCCAGCACTCGGGAGGCAGAAGCAGGCAGATCTCTGTGAGTTCGAGGCCAGCCTGGGCTACAGAGTGAGTTCCAGGACAGGTGCAAAGCTACACAGAGAAATCCTGTCTTGAAAAACAAAGAAAAGAACAAAAGGAAAAAAGTAATTAAAAAAAATTCAAGGTCTCACCAGTTATGCATCAAGCTCAAGGTCATGAAATCCTGTCAACAACAACAACAAAACAGGAGTGATGGTGAGGTAGCTCAGCAGTAAGAGTGCTTTCTGTGCGAGCTTGAGGAACTGAGTTCAAGTCTCCAGCACCCACATAAAATGGCTGACATGACTGTTGTGCCCAGATTGTGACCCCCAGAGAGACCACCCAGGACGAGCATACCAGAATGCAAAAGCAAGGGTTACTTTTGTTACAAGTTGCATGACAGGGAACTCATCTCAAGCACTCACTGGCCTCAGCGCAGTGAGGCAGGGAGGAGTTACTCTTTCTTGGGGAAGTTAGTTTTTATAGGCGAAACCCATAAAATTTCTTAGAGGGGAGGGGGTTAGTACGGGTCCATCCTTGATTGGTCTAGTTTTTCCCGGGCCTGGACTTTGTCTTATTTTAGCTTATCTGTTTGCCCTGTTAGGCGTTTTACAACCCATCTCCGGGGTCTGGTCATGTTATCTCCGGAGAGGGGCATCTCGTGGTTAATCGGTTACCACCAGACATCCTGACTTTGTTCTTTTGAAAACACCTGACTTCACCCTCTCCAGGAAGGGGAGATATCTCTTCCCTCAGCTCTTTTGGGTTTCTGGGAGAACTGTGTCTGGGTCTTTCAATGACTACACTCTCCTGTAACTCTATCACCAGAGAAATGGAGACAGGAAGATCCTGAGAACCCAATGGCCAGCCCATCAGCCTAGCTAAAGCAGGGAACTTCCAGTTTATCAAGAGACCCTGTCTTAAAGCAATTAGGTAGGGAGGGAGCAGTAAAAACCAGCTAGGACATCTTATTGGTGCAAACAGCACACACAACACATACAAAGCAAACCAAGTTTATCTTCCTCTCTAAATAAAATGCTTGTGACTTCAAGTATTGCTCATCTTTAGTCAGCCATGGTGACTCCTGCCTAGACTCCCAGAACTCTGCAGTTTTTGCTACAGCATGAGAATATCTTAACACATGCACAAAGCTTTCAATTAAAGGAGCTGAAGACAGATTGGGGCTAGAGACTCAGCTGGCAGAGTATTTGTCCAGCAGTCAAGGCAGGAAGCCCTAGGTTCCATCCCAAACACTGAGGAAAATTGGACACCATGTCCCACAAAATCAAGCACCCAACAGGTAGAAGTAGAAGTAGGAGAATCCTAAGTTCAAGCCATGGGCAGCTACAAACTGCTGCAAGCCACAGGAAAACGTAATGGGATTCAGCTACTATCACAAAAGCTACTAGGAAAAGTCAAGGACTTCTCCAAAGGTCAAGCCATGGCTTAAGAAGTCTTGGTGATATTTTAGCTAATATTAGCTGGTTCCTAAAATGATTTTCTTGTAATGCTATGTATGTTTCCAAGAACTCCTAACAGTGTATTTATCTAAAATGCCTATCAAGCATCCAAGACCAAACGAAACAACACCTGTCTCGGTCAGGCGAATAGCTTTATTTCTTGTGCAATTTAGGGTGAGACCCTCCTTTCTTATACAACCTTACTTCTTACCTAACCACTTTTAGGAATGTAGACTGAGCACATAGATTCCCCTTTTGGATATACTAACTGGTCATTAGCACTCAGTTGACCTCCTCTTTTGCCACTCCCATTTTGGGTTGTAAAAGAAAGCCTGGTGGTCACTGCCTGAGGAAAATTCTTACCTGCCTTTATGACCCTGTAAGAATTCAAGCCTGATGACCTTGCTCTGCCAGAGGATTGCTATTGCTTGGGTTTATAACTGGATTCCTGAGAGACTTGGGGGATCAGAGAGGTATAAAGAGAGAGAGGAGGATTTTTGAGGAGAGAACTTGAAGACAAGGCAGAGACAAGAGAACAGAAGAACTAGATGGGTAAGAACTGGAGAGGAATGAACTAGATGGGGAAGAACTAGATTGAAGGGCTAAAAGAGACTACTAGAGGAACAAGATGGAAGATGAGGAAGAGCCAGGTGGGGAAGAACAAGATGAGGAAGAACAAGACGAGAAAGAAGGAGATGTAGGGGAGCTAAGATGGGAAAGAACTAGACAGATGAGGACCTAGATGGGGCAGAGCTAAGATGAGAGAATTGAGATAGAACATAGAGGGGACAGCAGATAAAGGTAGAGAGAAATCAGGCAAGAAAGGAGCTAGGCATGAGAGCAGAATAGAAGCTGTGCAGAGAGAGAACTGACACAGAATAATATGGACTAAGGAGTTTTGTGTACAGAGATTCATTTCTTATCCTCAAAGATTAATTATCAGCTGGTTGTAGATTCTCCCCAGCCCCTGGGTATTCCATAACATACCAAGTTCAAAGCTAACTTGTACTACAAGAGACCTTGTCTGTAAATATTTAAGGAGATAGGGATGTAACTCTCTTTGTGTATAGTATGCTTGAGGCTCTATGAGCAATCCCCCAAAAAGATCTTTCACTGAAGTCGACAATCCTGCGTATATGAAGTCTTCATTCATAGCCATTTAAGTACAGACATATATAGTCATGTACCACATGACATTTCTGTCAACCATGGGTAATATATACCTGAGTGATCCCAGATCATGTTGTTTAATGAAAGAGCTATCAGAAATAAATACACTATGATGTTCCAATGAGTAGGCAGTCTTCTGCTGCTAATTTGAATAAAATGGCATGTCAGATGTGGTGGAACACGTCTTTTTCAGGTAGATCTCTGAGTTCAAGGCCAGCCTGGTATACACAGTGAGTTCTAGGACAAGCAAAGCTACACAGGAAACCCCATCTTGGAAAAAAAATAAATGAGCAAACTCTTCGGATTGTTTTGGTTTTGTTTTGAGGAGGTGGTGCCTTTGAGGAGGCAACTATGGTGCCCAGGCTGGAGTGTTAGTGGCTATTCACAGGCACAGCCCCTGTGAATTCCACAGCGGAATTTTGAACCTTACTTTTCTATTGCCATGATAAAACACTATGACCAAGACAACTTACAGAAGAGTTTATTGGGGCTTACAGAGGGTTAGTCCATGACCATGACCATCGTGGTGGGGAGCATGTTAGGAGACAGGCAGGCATGGGGCTAGAGCAGTAGCTAAAAGCTTACTTCCTGATCCACAAACAGGAGGCAGAGAGAGCTGGCTGGGAATGGCATGAGCTTTTGAAATCTCAAAGCCTTCCCCCAATGACACTGTCCTCCTCCAACAGGCCATACCTCCTAATCCTTCCCAAACAGTTCCACCAACTGGGGACCGAGTATTCAAATGTATGAGCCTATGGAGGCCATTCTCACTCAAACCGCTACTGATCCATTCTGTCACTCATCCCTCCTTAGGCAATTCTAGTGGTCCTTCACTCCCAGGAAGTCACCACCAAATTGATACTGGAACTTGTGGTGATCAGTGGCAGAGTGCATTATGGCCCTGAACTCCAGAATTCAACCAATCCTCCTCTCTCAGCCTTGCCCTGCCAGGCCTGACAATCTCATTGGGTTTAGTTGGGTTTTTCTAGAAGTTCTAAAAGCAGTAATGTTCCAAATATTATGCATTTTAAGGTGGTAATTGTCAAAACCTCTCAATGTCCTAACTTATGGGTCAAGATCCCTTAATTATGTGCAGGATGTTTTGGCTGCATGTCTGTGCACCATGTGTGTGCTTACTGCCCATGAAGCTCAGAAGAGGGCAGTAGATCCCCTGGAACAGGAGTTTTGGAAGGTCGTGAACACCATATAGATGCTGGGAATTGAACCCAGTTCCTCTCTGAAAAGTTTTTTTGTTTTTTTTTTTGTTTTTGTTTTTTTTTTTGAGACATGGTTTCTCTGTGTAGCTTTGGAGCCTGTCCTGGAACTCACTCTGTAGACCAGGCTGGCCTCGAACTCAGAGATCCACCTACCCCTGCCTCTGGAGTGCTGGGATTAAAGGCGTACGCCACCACTGCCAGGCACAGCTAGTATTCTTAACTGAAGAGCCATCTCTCCAGCCCTTCAAGGGCATTAAATCCCATCCACTATGCACTGCAGGCCATTCTTCCATCCCTGCCCCCAAATCATATTAACCTCCCACAGGCATAGCAGTGCCTGGGCTGTCAGATGAGACCACAGTGCCGAGGGGCAGAGGAATGCTTAAAAACCAATCAGCCACTTCAGGAAGAATTTACCAAATATTGGAGTTTGAGGGATGATGGCAGCACCTGGGTGAAGTCACTGACCTGGGCCAAACATGTCTAAGGTGCTCTGGCAGGTGCTTTGGTAGTAGTCTTTGGTAGGTGCTCACCACTCAGTCCTTGGTTAAGTGACTTATAGAAAGAAGGGAGAACAGGCTTTATTCCCTCGATATAGATGCTGATGGTACCTCATTCAAAACCTTGGGCAGAGCCAACAGAGGACATCCTTGACCACATGGACCTACTGACTAGAAGAGGGTAGGATCTGTGTTCTCGGAGATGGTTTTGTAGGGCCCCACACCTCCATCCTGGGTGGGCAGCTACCCAACCCTCCGGACTGTCCCCTCCTGACCTCACCACTTGGGACTTGAATATTGCCAAATGCCAAGGCCACACTGCTGTCCACATCAGCATCCCACATTACCCCCTACTGCAAATGTAAACTGAGATCACTTCTCGGTGACACATACTGTGAAGTATTCTCTTCTAAAAGAAAGGAACTGATGATGCCATCTTTCACTTCATAACTCCTGGAGACTTCAGCTGCCCAATCCTGCACTACCCCAAAATTGACTGGCTATTAGAGACACAGTACTAATTGGAACATGTAGCAACATCATTTCACTGTACTGATTTCAACTAGCCCTCTGTAAAATGGACAACCGGACTAACTACTCTGTGACTTTACTGGAGACGCCCGGCAATCCATCTAAGGCAGGCAGAAGCTAGCTAGCTTTACTCATATCATGCTTCCTAGAGAACAGACTAACGGACCTAATGGACCAGTCAGAAAAAGCCTACATCCAGAAGTCTCGGGGTGGGGGGTGAGGGGGTGGACACAGACATGACTCCGGACCTCACAGGTTACCACTGAGTACTACATACTCTACTACCCAACAGCACCGGCTCTCAGTCTCTTAGGTCCCTTTGGGTCTTAGGTAAGGCAAGAGCACAGACCCGAACATGTCCAGATTTAAGTGAGGTGGAGGAAAACAGGCAGGAACAGCAACGTAAAGCAGCAGAGGCCATAACTTCACTTTATTTGTATTTCCTTCTTACACAAAACCATCCAAACAACAACAGAATAAGGCAAGGCAAAGGCTGGAAATTTGTTCGATGCACATGTTCTCGGGGCTGTTCCACAAACCTTTTCTTTTTTCTCCAGACCCCTGCTCTGAAGGCTGAGTACTTGTTCATGTTGCTTCATATCCAGCACTATTAATTCCTCATGCCCTAGTCAGAGGCCTTTGAAGATTGGTGGCTTGTGTCCCGTCTGGTTTTTTTTTTTTCCTTGTTGGAAACAGGGTCTCACTATGCAGCCCTAGTTGGCCTGAAACTCACTAGGTAGACCAGGCTAGCCTTGAACTCACAGAGATCCACCTGCCTCTGCCTCCAGACTGCTGGGATTAAAAGTGTGCACCACTATGCTTGACAGTCCTGGAATGCCCACCCTTGCCCACCACGACATAAGGTAGGAAAGCAGACTGAAACATTCCTCTCTGACGGGTGAGGGTCTCTCAGATGAACTGTACCAGCAGATGTTCTGCACCTTCTGTGCTGTAGGGACAGAACTCCAAGCGTTTCCAAGGCTCTGACATTGCACACGGGGCTAGAGGCCAATGGTATAGGAGCGGCCGGTAGGGTTGTGAATAGAAGAACAGACTGGTGCTGTCACCGCCCACTCATACCACACCTTCTTAGAATTGCTGCATCGCCAGAAACGCACGCAGATGCTTTGACCTTCGCGCACCGTGATGGGCTGCTGGAATAGGAAGAAGACAGGGAGATTCAGGTAGAGCTGATGCACTATACTTGGTAATGGACTAGGGTAGGCAGAGACTAGATGGCAAACAGCCAAGTGGAGGGTACAAACCTATAACCCCAGAGTGCTGAGGCAGGAGGATCAGGAATTCAAAGCCAACTTGGGCCATAATTCCAAACCCTATCTCAAAACCAAACAACAAAAGATAAACACAAAAGTACTCTGACCTTACCTACTCTGTCAAAATATAGAACACTCAGGGGGTGAACAAAGGTTGGTGAATCTATGAGCATGTACAAGATTCCATGAAAGCACCTAAGAGGAAGCCAACCTACTCTAGGAGGGCCGGAAAACGACCCGACAGCAGGAATTTCCAGGAAACCTAGGTTAGTCAGCAGGGTGGGGAAATGAGCAAAGACCCTCACAGGCAAAGCAGAGAGGAATAAAAGCTGGAGACAGCAGCTGGAAGGCAGGAAAAATCCACCAAACCAACTCTCACAACACCGTCACCGAGGGGCAGTGGGAAGGCACTGAGGGTTTAAATGGTGAGGCAAATTCAAATGAGAACTGTAAAAGTGATGCCTGTCCCAGGTAAAAGACTGGACAAGAGTGCTCTGAGATGTGGGGAGTCCACTTAGGTGACCCCAACTGGATGCACCAACTTCTCAGAGCAGGTGACAGAGCAGAACGTGGGTTACAGCCAACTATCTGAGGGACAGGAGCAGAACACCACGAGCAAAGTTACCCCTCAACATACAGCCTTACAGGTGATGCCTACCTTAATGGGGAAGAGGATGGGAAACCATGAGAACATCCCAGGAGAGTGAGTCTCTGGACGGATACCTGTGGAGACAGAATAATGGAACCTAGAGGTCTCTGCCTTCCCTCTTACCTGTGATCTTCTGTGACCATAAAAAGGAGGAATCCAAGATCCCCAATCCCTGACCTGGTTCCCCACCAAATTCGTGTGCTGACCCTAACGTAACATCCACTCGTATTCAGCCCCAGCCTCAAAAGCTCGAAGGAGTCAAGCTTTCTGGAGTAGTCTCAAGAATGTGCAGACTGAAGGAATGTCCCCAGTGCGGTGGTGCCCTTACACCTTCCCAGACACTCACTCAGAGTGATGTCCCGATAAAGCACAGTCTCAAAGTAGCCGGCAAAGCCATGCAGCACCGTGTTCACCTCCACAGGAAACTCCAAGGTACAGTAGCGGTTGTTGTCAATCATAGGATCTGTTAGGAAAGGTGTGGCTGGATGACCAGGGGCCGGAACCCCGGAGAACTTGGTAAAACTTGAATAAGCTCTAGCACAAGAGGACTAGACGTGCAGACTGGGACAGCGAGGGGCGGAAGCAGGACGGCCGTGCAGGAGCCTACCTCGGTTGGGATGGCTGAAGGTGAAGCAGGGCTGGGGTGCAGACAGCTGGTGGAAGTTGTGCAGCCGAACCACGTACGGCATCTCAAACTGGGCCTGTACAGAGAAAGTCAGAGCTAGAGGACACAGACAGGGGTACCAACTTCCCCAGAGAAAGCTCAAACCCCAGGTCAAAGAACAAACAAAAACACCGCTTCACTTCAAACACTTCCTTCAGTGCCAATTTCTCTTTTACTTCTTCATCTGCTCCACAGGAGGAAAACAGAGAAGACTAACGAATATTTCCACCTTCCAGAAAAGCAGCTCTTTACCTCGGGGTCACGGTCCTTCTCCCGACAGGCTCGGACCTCATTGTACAACTTAGAGGAAGAAATGGGAGCCAGGAAGGAGGTATATTCTCCAGGGATGCTCACACCATCGTCTACAGAGCAAGAGGGACAATTAGTTTCCAAAGGGAGGGAGACGGCAGATTTGCACTAACTGAAGCCCCAACAATGGAACAAGCCACGGCTGCCCGGGGCACGGCAGGAAGACAGGTTGATTGCCATGGGGATTTCACTCTGAGGCTAATTTAGAGCCACAGATTAAAAGTAAAGAAACATAACGTAGTCATGCATACTTAGCAACAGAACAAATTCTGGATGAGTGTTAAACTACTATGTGAAAACAACAGTCCTTACACACACCAAGATGACTATGATGGATGTCCCGATGACATAATCCTACGGGACCACATCATGTACACAGCCCACCGCTGATGACTACCAGGAGGCAAGGCAGGACTCCAATCTGGTGGTTTTGAAATTTTGTGGGGATCGTAACACCCCAGGAATGTTCCCAATGAACATTAAGCTCAAGTACCCCTTATGGCAGAGATTGTACCCAGAGCCTCATTTTAAGTAAATGCTCTGTGGCCAGGCTCTACCCATGGTCCTCAAAGTGCATCCATATTATGCCAACTCAGGGAGCTCACAGACCTTAGGTAGTCCACCCACTTATGGCTCTCTCAGAAGTTTTGATATCTGACATCATTTTCTTTTTTTTTTTTTCCTCTTTAAGACTTATTTATTTTATGTATATATGTGTCTTTATTCCAGAAGAGGGCAACAGATCCCACTGTAGATGGTTGTGAAGCACCATGTGGTTGCTGGGAATTGAACTCAGGACCTCTGGAAGAACAACTGGTGCTCTTAACTGCTACGCCATCTCTCCAGCTCTGATACCTGACATCATTTTCTAATCTAGCAAGCAGCAATTCACAGCTGAATAATCTGACTTCCAAGGCTGCTTCCTGGACCAGCCATCAACTGCCTCATACACCCAGCCTGGACAAACCTTTCAGGAAGTGCTGTGCTCCATCCAGACACTCAGGTGACAGCTCATTGTCAGCAAAGGAGCCCAGCAGCTCACTGACGATGATGTCCGCTTTCTCTGGAGCCACCCATTCCCGCATGTCTGATGAGACAACTGTCACCTGGCTCCCCCATTCCTCAAACTGCCAGTTCTCTAGCCTGAAACAGGGAACAGAATAAGAACCGGGGCTGGAAACGGGGACCCACAAGCTGCCCAGCAAGCAGGCTGCTACTCACGTCACCACAGCATTGGGGTTCTTCTCCACCGCATACAGCCTTATCCGCCGGTCAGCCTGCTTGGCTGCCCGGAGCGATGCATTCACCAAGGGACCCCGGCCTGCACCCAGCACCATTAGCACCCTAAGAGAAGGGAAGAGTCAAGCAGACTGAGCAGATGGAGAAACAGGCGTACAGCTCCCTGGGACCATAAGGAAAGCACTCACTGGACATTGGTCTCCTTTTCTTCTTCCGGTACTCGGTCTAGCAAACATTTATAGATAGCCTGGGGGAAGGACAGAAAACCTCATAGCTATGACCCCTTCTTCACTGATCTTACCCTGTGCCCTGCCACCCTGAAGCCAACACTATACCTGCTGATATTGAGAGTATTTGATGGGATCCTTTTCAAATACTTCATATGTCTGAGATTCCAGATTGTCCATCAGTGGCTGATAAATGAGAAAAAGAACAAGTTGGCCAGATTTTTGGCAAATGGCCAAGATATCAAAAATCTCCCATTGCTTCCTGAATTTTCATAGGATCCTGGACCACCTACTCTCAAGAGATAGCTCTTGCCCCATCTCTTGCTATTATCATTACTATTATTTTATTATTATTGTGGCTTTTTGAGTTTTTTTTTTTTTTTTCAATTAAAAAATATCTATGTTGTCAGGTGACGGTGGCGCACACCTTTAAACCCAGCACTCGGGAGGCAGAGCCAGGCAGATCTCTGTGAGTTCGAGGCCAGCCTGATCTACAGAGTGAGATCCAGGACAGGCACCAAAACTATAGAGAAACCCTGTCTCAAAAAACAATACAAAAAAAAAAATTGTGCATGGGTCTTTTCCCTGCATGTATGTCTGCACACCACACACAGGCAGTGCTTGAGGAAAGGGCACCGAAAGTATCAGATCTCCTGGGACCACAGTTGTGAGCCACCATGGGAGTGCTGGGAATCAAATCCAGGTCCTCTGGAAGAGAGGCCAGTGCTCTTGACTGCTGAATAACCTCTCCAGTCCCTTCTCTCACCTTTGTGAATGTGCCCCAAACCTACCTGAAGTGGGGACTGCAGATAGTCTTCATAGCCTTTGGCAAAGAGTTCGTACGCATTGGGTGGAGGGCGGTTTTGGCTTAAGTATTCCAAGTACTGGAGGTAGGAGCAGAATTCCTTCTCTGAGTGGTGGTTGGTGCCCGTGATGATAAACTGCACTTCCAACTGTGAGAAGTCAGACCGTTAGACCCAGCCCACAGACCAGGACTATCACAAACTCTGGTTTACGACCAAAAGCCTGACATGAAATAAAACCCACACCAACAATTCTCCAGCAGCAGTCCGGGACCAAAAAAGGTGGGGCTCTAATAAGTCTATAAAGGCCTCCTTTGCCATATAAGCATCATCCTGACTCAAATGGCCACAAGTGAGGGGCCTTGCAGGTTTCATGGCAGGCAGGAAACTCAGTTCAGCCTGACTTAGGCTGGATCAAACTTTGAGTCTAATGCCAGGTGACTTATGCCAGCATATTTAAACACAGTAGAATTAGAGAAAAAGTTTCCTGATATAATACAACAAATTTCTCATGAAGTTTGGTTCCTTCTCCAGAAATCACAAACACACACACACACACACACACACAAAATCACCTATGCCTCTTGCAGAGAGAAAATGTCCTGTACAAGTGAACAAGTCAGGAGATACCCTTGGGCCACCTACCTTGAGGAGCCGGAAGATCAGCCTCTGCTGCATCTTAGAAAGAACAGGAAACCCCTTCTTGTTGGTTAGGAAAATGCTGGTGGGAAGAATGGCTGCTTTGATGGGCTCTCCGAGCCAACGATCGATGACGTGACTGGATGGGAGGTCAGCCCCAATTTCAAGAGCTGCACAAAGGAAGAAAAAGGCCTACTACCTGTTGTTAGGCAGGGTGCCCTGCCTTACTGGGATGCAAGTTTTTTCCTTCTGCTGAAAACTGGTGGTTGAGCCCAGAGAAAGCAGCCAAAACACACACAGAACTCATCTATTTCTTCCCTCTCTCAGACAGGTTCTCACTGTATAGTCGTGGCTGGCCTCGAACTCACAAGAGATCTGCCACCCACATTCTGGGATTAAAGGTACATAGAAATAGAATGGCCAGTGCTGGTTCTATTTTCAGAGTGGGTCTCAAGTAGCCCAGTATAGCACTGAACTTCCCATGAACTTCTGATCCTCCTGCCTCCACTTCCTAAGTGCTGGGATTCGGGCATGTGCTATTACATCTGGTTTTACGTGTGCTATGGATCTTACTTAGAGCTTCATGTGTATATAGGCAACCAAGTGCTCTACCGAGTTACACCCCCAGTCTCATGAAATTGTTGATCCTTGTTTTTTTTTAGATTTAAATTTTATTCATGTGCACATGTATGTATGTACATATACCATGTGTGTGCTATATGTGTGTGTACATATTATGTGTGTGCCACATGTGTGTGCACATATACCATATGTGTGGAGGTGCCCATGGAGACCAGAGAGGGAATCAGATCCTCTGGAGCTAGAGTTAATATGCAGTTATGAGACATCCAGTATGGGTGCTGGGATCTGAGCTCTGGTCCTCATGATAGAGCAGCAAGTACTCTTAACCACTAAGCCATAGCTCTAGCCCTGAAACTGCTGGGGGGTTGGGGTTTTTTGTTTTTTGTTTTGTTTTTTTGTTTGTTTTTGGTTTTTTTTGAGACAGGGTTTTTCTGTGTAGCCCTGGCTGTCTTGGAACTCACCCTGTAAACCAGGCTGGCCTCAAACTCACAGAGATCCGCCTGCCTCTGCCTTCTGAGTGCTGGGATTAAAGGCGTGCACCACCACTGCCTGGCTGTTTTTGTTTTGTTTTGTTTTTAAAACATGGTCTCACTTATGTAGCCCTGTCCTGGAACTTTCTAAACTGATAACTCTTATTTCTGTTTTTTTGTTTTGTTTTTTGATTTTGTTGTTTTCCAAAATAGGGTCTGTGTAGCCTTGGCTGTCCTGAAACTGGCTCTGTATACCAGGCTGGCCTCAAACCCATAGAGATCCATCTGCCTGCCTCCCAAGTACTAGGATTAAAGGCGTACACCACCACCCATCAGCTATTTTTTGTTGTTTGCTTTTTTGGTTTTTTTGTTTTTGAGATAGAGTCTGTCTACATAGTTCTGGCTATTCTAGAACTCACTAATTAGACCCGGCTAGCCTTGAACTCAGAGATCTACCTGCCTCTGCCTCCCAAGCCCAGGGATGAACCTGCTGCTTCTTGCTCCTAGGAGGTTCCTGCTATCCCAAGACCCTGTGGACTCACCTACTGCAATTCTCTTGCTATAATCACACAGAGTGCGGAAGTTATGCCACCTGCCCAGAGTCAGAAACAAAAATACCGTCAAATGCATGCGGCTTATCACTCAGGGAGCTCTCCCCAGTCCCCCATATTCCTCATCCCACCCCATGCAGGCAAAGCAGCAAGAGGACATACCACATCCACGTCTTCTCTTCTCCACTGTACTCCTCTGTGTGTGTAGTTGGTACATTCTCAATTACATCATCCCTCAGGTCCTCTGGTGCCACCAAGGGCACCCTCATCCAGAACTGCATATGAACAGGGACTGTTAGTTAGAACACTGTTTTGAACTAATTGGGTCCAGAAGCTTCCCTCAAAAGATCTTGATCCAGATCTCAAGTTAATCTATTTATATGCTTTTCTAAACGTGATTACACTTGTGTTTAATATCTTGTATACATCCATATGCAAATACCTACCTACCTTTTATTTTAACTAGAAAAATGAAGTATTTTTCTATGATTTGGTTTTGTTTTACAGTGCTAAGACTCACACCCAGAGTATGTTAGGCAAGTGATCTACAACTGAGCTGCACCTCTAGCCCCAGAGATTCTGTTCTGAAACTCTCTACACAGCACTTTGAGATGGGGGACAGGGGAGAGCAGTACTGACATTTCAATCTGGCCAAATACACTGAGGCATAACTAAGCAAACTTCACACAGCTGACCATCATGATACCCAGCAGGAAAGAAGTCATACCATGGAAGAGTGGTGGCCTGTGTGGATGTGGTTGGTCAAAACTCTGGCCAGGTTTGTGTTATCTTCCTGATTCAGAGGCAACAGGAAAGCTGGAAGGCCCAGATATGCCCCAAAATTCAGCTCCTGTAACATAGCCTGCAACACAGGGAAAGAGAAAAACATTAAGGGCTGGGAACCAAATACTTCTGGAGAAGCTAAAACTGGACACAATGACCTGACATTGTGGCCCAGGCTGTTCTGGAATTCACTATGTAACTCAGTTTGGCCTTGAATTGGAGGCAATCCTCACTCAGCCTCCGAAGTCCTGAAACTAGCTCTGTGAGTGCTGGGATTAAAGGCGTGAGCCGCCACCCGCCACGGCCACGGCCACGGCCACGGCCACGGCCACGGCCACGGCCACGGCCACCGCCACCCAGCCTATTTTTGTCTTTTTGATACAAACTCCTGGTTATCCTAGAACTATGTAGACCAGGCTAGCCTTGAACTCAAACTTTTTTTTTTCTTTTTGAAACAGGGTCTTAGTATGTAAGCCTGACTGGCCTGGAACTCTCTATATAGACCAAGCTGGTGTCCAGCTCAGAGATCTGCCTGCCTCTGCTGAGTTACAGATGTGAACCACCACACCCAGCATTAGACACTTTTAACTGTACTCTGATTTACCAGGTTCTGGAGGAATGGGAATTACTGTCCTAACCCAGTTTGATGACACAACTAATCCCCCCCCCTTTTCTTTTCCTGGCTTGGAACTCAATCCTCCTCCATTATCTTCCTGATGTGGAACAGCCTCCCAAATGCTGAGGTTACAAGTAGATGCCACAATACCTAAGACAGACCTAATCTTTAAAAGGACCCCACAGAGAAATCCAACCGCCTTACCGCCTCAGAGTTCCTTCGGATCTTCTCCACTTTTGAGTCTGGATGAATCCACGGAGAAAGCTTGCCCACAATTAGCGTATTCCAGTCTGTACTCCCCCACCCAAGAAAAGACAAAGACTCAATGAGGTCTGGCATTTTCTTGCTCAATTTCTAGTTCTCAGCAGGAAATAAAGAGCAGAGATGAAAACAAGCCTTTTTCTCTCAGATATAGGGATAGCCTAATGGAGAATGGGGGACTGCGACTTTTAGTAAGTAAACGAGGAGGAAACAAGAGTTACCTATATCACAGGGGCTAACCAATATAACCAAGTCAGAAAAGAAGAAAAATGAAGACCTATAAAGCAATAGTTATTACTGCCTCTAATAATAAGGGGCACATGGGATGGTCCCTACCCCTTCCTGACAGCAGTAGGTCTGATCGTGTCTGGGGGCCAGGCCGATTCTTAGCAGGTTCCTGAGTGAACTCCCTCTTGAAACGCGGGTGGAAGACAGGCATGCAGAGGAAATCAAACCTACAACCGCGACAGACTCAGAATTATCATGTCAAGTGAGGACCCGGAGATCCAACCAACCGGGTTTAAAGTAGCATGATTTTGCACAGTTCTATAACGCCATCAGTCACCCCACGGGCTACTGAGTTCAGCCCATCTTGGGGCACATCACTTTCACTACACTGTGCATCCATTTCTTCCCAACACACAGCCATGAGAAAGATGAATGAGAAGAAAACGGACATCCAGGCCACGTAGCATTCGTTCTTCCCTGATAACACTGGCTTTCCAGGAATGTCAAATCCAGATTTGTCCCAACACTGCCCATGCCTCCCCCCGCCAGATGAACCTCTTCTCTCGCTTGTCCCTTACACTTCCTTCTACTCTCAAACAATCTCAGCCTCAAGGCCCTTGGTGGGCTGCCTTGCGTCTCTTCTTTAATTTACCCAATAACTCCCCTGACTTTTGAACTCGGTGACCACACGCCTCCCAGAGTTTCAGCCTCTCGTTCTTGGGGCCGAAGTCTTCCCCACTCAAGGAGTCATGGTGTCTCAAGCCCTCATCCCCTGCGGGGAACTAGTCTGCCCTCCTTGGTCCCCAAATTTGGATCCCATATTCCTCTGGCGGAGGTTCAGCCCTCACCCCTGCTTGGCCACAGCACCCAGTGTGTCAGCTATTTCGGGGACGCAATTCAGGTCCCTCCCGCTGGACACGCGGCTGCCACCGGCACCTCCGACTGCCATCGCCGCCATCTTTTCCCTCGCGCGGCCCACGCCGGGATTCCTTGATCCTGGGGACCAATCACAAAGCTGAGAACAGTCCCCGGGAGGCGGGACGAGTCGCCTTAACAACCAGAGCGTCTTCACAGCTCCGGAGCGGAGGCGGAGGGACCGAGCGGCCGCTCCCGCCAATCCACAGGCCGCACGGTGACGTCGGCGTGGCTCCCCGGTTCTACCAATGACAGACTCTCACTGGTGACGCTCTGCAATCTCCCAGAATGCCCTGTCCGTCTGAAGAGTTCCAGAGAGACTACAGGTCCCATGCAACCCTGCAGGCGAAGCCTGAAGTAGCATCATTGGGCCACACCAGAACGTCTGCGGGCCAGTGGCGCAATGGATAACGCGTCTGACTACGGATCAGAAGATTCCAGGTTCGACTCCTGGCTGGCTCGTTGGGACTGGTACTCCTTTATTTGCATCTCTTGCTAACGGTGACTAAGCTGCTAGTTACAAAGTTATTTTCTTTCCTCGTCTCTCAGCCGCCTTATTTCTTAAAGTATTTGTTTTTCTTCCCTCGTCTCTCAGCCGCCTTATTTCTTTCATTATCTCCTCACGCTGTTATTTTCAGGTCTTAACCTGCTTCGGATTTGCAGCCATCCTATGCTGGCGTTTCTCATTCCTCTTTTCAAAGCTGTGTCTTGTATCTGGGCAAGTGAATCTGAACGTGAAAATTCCGGTGAAATTTCGTCAATTAAGACGAGCTTTGTCTCATTACTATGCTACACTTAAAAATAGACTGTAGTAATTTAGCCACTAATTCCTCGTGATTCGGTCTCCAACACAGATGTAAATAAACATCTGCCGGCGCGCACACACCCCCCTCAGAGAAAAGGGATTCATGAGAGAGAGATTACAGTGCCCTGGAATCGTGAAGCTGCCTCGCCGCCGAGGACCAAGAAAATCTGCGTTTCCCGTTAACAGCTGGAAAAGAAGGCAGAGACGGCGACAAGGAAGGACCTAGGAAGGGAAATGGGGAACACTTACCTGAAGGCAGGAAGCCCACAGATGCCGAGGGTCCTCCAGGCCAATCTAGTGGAGGCTTTTTCTCCGCTGACGTTTCCTCTGCTTGTGTCAGAGTGCTAAACAAACAAACAAACAAACAAACAAATAAACAAAAATTTAAAAACATACCTAACCAGGACGAGGAGGCCTTGACAGAATTCAGGGACACAGGAAGGGGGAAAAATAGGGTCGGCATTTTGTCCTTGCAGTGGGAACGTTCAGGGAGAATCGGATTTGGGGTTCGGGTGTGCAGAGTTCATCTAGAGAGTGCTGTGTAAGAGAGAGTTGCATGATCTGAACCAGACAATATTTGGAAGTTTCCAGACAAGAAGTCTTGACTAGTGAGATCACCATGGGTTCTGGAGGACAGTGCTCTTAGCAACACAGGAAGGATGTGGATAGGATGTGCTCTGCGGAGCCCTGGGTAAAGTAAGACTTCTCCCCCATCCCCCTACCCAAGAAGGACAGTCAGGAAACCAGAGAACTAAGAAAATGTACCATGAGGGGTTGATGATGCTTTTGTACCACCACCACCACCCATCACCACCACACACCACCCACCACCACCACCACCACCACCAACAACAACAACAAAATCATCCACCTCCACCACCACCACCCACCACCACCACCACCAACAACAACAACAACAACAAAACCATCCACCACCACCACCAACACCTCCACCACCCACCACCCATCACCACCACCACCCACCACCACCACCATCACTCACCACCCACCACCCACCACCATCACCATCACCACCCACCACCACCCACCACCCACCACCACCATCACTCACCACCCACCACCCATCACCACCACCACCCACCACCACCACCATCACCATCACCATCACCCACCACCACCCACCACCCACCACCACCCACCACCCACCACCCATCACCACCACCCATCACCACCACCACCACCCACCACCACCACCCATCACCACCACCCATCACCACCACCCCTTTTGCTGCTCCAGGATCCCATGCAGGAAACCTATTACATTCGGTTTCATGCTTCATTAGGCTCCTATGGACTGTGACTGTCTCTCAGATGTTCTTTGTTGCCAATGATTGTTCATTTTGATGAGTGCTGGTCAGGCATGTTATAAGATGCCCGTCTGTTGGAACTTGTCTCGTGTTTTTCTCATGATTAGACTGGGAAAGAAAATCAGAAACAAGCTGTCATTCTCTCGCTCCCTCCTGCCCCCCATCTCTCTTCCTCTCTCCCTCTCTATTCCTCCTTCCCTCCATTCCTCCCTCCTTTCTTTCCCCGTTCTTGATTTTTTGAAACAGGGTTCTCCTCTGTAGCTGAGGCCGGCTTGGAATAACCCAGATTGGCCTCAGACTTTCAACAATCATCCTGCCTGGTGACATTTTCATCACACATCAAGGATACGTTCTATCAGCATGGCTTATAACTGTCGATGTTATCATCTGGTAGAGGGGATTTCTCAGGTTTCTCAACAATATACGAATTCTCCTACCAGGACAGTCATGATATCTATAGCCCTGCTACTTGGGAAGCTGAGTCTGGAAGATCTCTTGAAACCAGCCCAGACACACACTCACTAGCTCATACACACACAAATTCTCTCTCTCTCTCTCTTCTCTCTCTCTCTCTCTCTCTCTCTCTCTCTCTCTCTCTCTCTCTCTCTCTCACACACACACACACACACACACACACACACACACAGATATGATTTCTTTCCTTCACCAATGACAATTTTCCATACTATACTTTTCAGAAGGATGTCACCCTGCACGCCCCTGCCCACACCTTGGGAATGGAGAGCTACAGTTCTTCTGTAGGGGAGCGGATCTGTAGAATTTATTTGCAATTCCTCCCTCCCCGCAGATCTTTTCAGTAGGTGGATGTCTATGGGAAGTGAATGCTCTGCCCACAATCCAACCAATAAAAAAGCTGTTGGGGAGGCTTCCTTTCTCTCCGCCTCAGCTGTGCCCAGCAAACTACATCCACGGAAGACTCGGTAGGTGTTTGTTCTTGAGACGCTAAGTGTCTAGTTGTGGACCATCTGTTTTTGGGGTCTCATTCCTGATAGCAAGGTAGTGGTTGCTCCATTGGCTGTTAAAAATCCATAGGTGGGAGAGAAACAAGGAAAACTTGTGAAATACTGTTTTTTCACTAGTTAAACTAATTCTCAAGAGTATGGACATTTATGGGGCTGAATTTCTTCCATCTCTGTTGTCTTTGTTCTTCCTTAACTGGCTTTGGCCACCAATGAGCAGTCTCTGGGAACTCTGTACCACATTGCTCCTGCTTTCCTACAACCTTTTCCGATGGCACTGGGGAGGGGAAAAAGCCCATAACTACAGGTTTGTGTATAGCAAGAAGGGAAGGACTAAAAGAGAGACACAGAGCTCAGGTCAGTGAAGGTGGCCCCATGGGCAAAGCACTCACCACACAAGCCTGGTGACCCAGAACCCTTATCAAAGAGGAAAAAAAAGAATCCCCAAAGTTGCTCTCTGACGTCAGAAGCTTGCAGATCTGAGCTGTACAACAGGATGGGGCAGGGGCGGGGCGGGGCTGGGGGGGAGGGAAGGGGCTTTGCTGGGATGAAGAAGGCCAAACAGTCTAGGTAAGAAATAAGGTTGCAATGAATGTGGCCAGCCTGGTCTACGGTTTTTCAGGGCAGCCAGGGCTACACAGAGAAACTCTTGTCTCCAGAAACCAAACACCCCCCCAAAATAAATAAATACAAACAACAACAGCAACAACAACAAATAATAAATAAGATTACTTTTCCAGTAGACTCTAATGACAACAGACCAGAGCATTGGAGACTTTCGGGGAGGGGAGGGGAGGGGAGGGGAGGGGAGGGGAGGGGAGGGGAGAGAGGGGAAGGGAAGGGAGCGGGTGCCCACTCCCAGACAGCGCTCCCTCCCTTCCAGTGTTCCCGGTCTTCAGGCTTGGTTTGATTTGACTGAGTTTGTTCTTTGTTTAAACACCTCTGTCATGCTCACCCCCCCACCCACCCACCTTCACTCACCTCCGCACCAGCCTGGCCAGCAGCACTCTTCAACACCTACATAATGGCCCGTCGACCCTCCCGCTGCTCCAAATTGCTTTTTACAATCAGAGCTCTCCTCTGGCTATGAAAGTGGCGAGTTACTGAGGCAAACTAATCTGTGCCGATTTGCATTTTCTTCCTTGTCATCTCTATTATGCAGTATTAATCTGCCAAGACAAATAGAAAGCAGGAGCTGTTCTAAACATAGAAAAAGATAGAAGGCTACTCAATTAATGTATGAAGCAGAAACACAGCCAGTACCAAAAACTGTCAAGAGCAGCACCCAAAAAGGCTCTAGACCAGTTCTGTCTTATGGGTATAAAGCCCCTGAGATATTTAGAATTATTAAGAAAATCAGTACATTGCTGTCATGATTACACAACACAACCAAATAGTGCTTATCCCAAAAATTAATACAAAATTTGATATTAGAATATATATAGATATAGACAACAGGCAGACCATTCTGGAAGTCCAGCAGATACACATGGGGTGGTTGCTGGACACCTGCTAGAGTGAGGGTAGGAGAAATGTGTTTATGGCATCGTGTGATAAGACAGCCAAGATGTGGGGCCTGAACAGCATCCAGGCCAAGGCTATCCAGATCACAGCATAACGCTCCTGTTACTACCTACCATACACTGGATCAAAGCCCCAAACTACAGGGATGACCAAGAACTTCAATAAGACTTTTAAGTTTAGGATATCTGATTATCAATTACTATGATGGCCTTGCAGGCACCATGTAATATACCTGGTGACTGTTGTGGCCACTGCAGAGAGGCACTTGACTATCTATTAGAGAATCAGCCTTTGACATTCAGGAAGCCAGTCTCCATGAAATGCCAGCATCCATGTGTGTCTTTTTTTTTTTTTTCTTTGAGACAGGGTTTCTCTGTGTAGCTTTGCACTTTTCCTGGAACTCACTCTGTAGCCCAGGCTGGCCTTGAACTCACAGAAATCCGCCTGGCTCTGCCTCCCAAGTGCTGGGATTAAAAGGCATGCGCCACCACCACCCGCGTGTGTCTATTTTTAAAGACAAACAGAACAAGCCAATTGGTTTTGGAGAACTATTATTCATGACATCAACCCCCCAGATCCAGCCAAAGATAATTTTCACCTTCAAATGTCATTGACCCTCATTTCTGGTTAGCATCTGAGGAAGTCTTGTCCCCCAAAGACCCTATAAGAATGCTGGGAGAATAAATGATGCAATAGAGTTCAGAGCATGCAAAGGGGACCAACAAATATTCCATTAATGAGTGGAGATTTAAGCTATGATTATTGCTATAGAGAGCACATTGCATTAAGGGAATTCCCACTAACATGTTCGGTCTTGGCATTTCAATAAAAACACCATGCTCCAACTTAAAAAACAACAACATCAACAAACAAACAAACAAACAAACAATGTCATTGGCCCAATGGAACCAATACTTCAGCTCCTCAAGATACCTATGTGGGGGCTGGAGAGATGGCTCAGTGGTTATGATCACTGACTGCTCTTTCTAGAAGACCTTGGTTCAATTCCTATCACCCACATGGCAGCTCAAAACTGTGTGTAAGTCCAGTACCAAGGAATCTGACACCTTCACACAGATATGCATGCAGGCAAAACAGCAATGCACATAGAATAAAAATAAATAAATTTTTTTTAAAGACACATATGTGATGAATGGAGCAGTTAATTGTCTTTCATCTGACTCACAGCACCTGACAGGTGTGGAGTCTGATGGTAGGGTCAGCTTTTGGGACAATGATTCCAAGATAAAACTAAAGACTTTCTAGCAGTGAGCTCAATGCATAGTGGCCTGCTGCTTCAATCACAAGAGAAGCATATTTGCAATCACTTCCAGCTATGACTGGTCCAATGATAGAAGCTTTATAAACACCAAAAGAACATTTCCATGCATAATACAGCCGAAGAGCTGGAGTCAAGGAATCAAAAGTAGTGTCTTGACCCTGGGGGCTGTTGGGGTCTTCTCTCCACTCTGCCTCATTTCTGCATGAACTGGGGTCCACGGCCATGGATGGGCCAGCAACGTTGGATGTGGGTTTCCACCTCTAGAAGAAAGACATGCCTGGCTACTTGCCTGCCTGCCTTTCCACTCCCTGTCACAGCTTTCCTATAAGTCTAAAGTGACTGAAATTCTCACCAACGCCACGTCCTTGTGACAGGGCATTGCTCAACAGTGTGTGAGCTCAAAAACGTTGAAAAACCATCTATCAGCCTGTACCATGTTGTATAATAAAATATTTTGAATATGGCCAATAAAAGATATATTGTCAGGGGCTAGAGAGATGGCTCAGTGGTTAAGAGCGTATACTGCTCTTTCAGAGGACCTGAGTTTGATTCCCAGCACCCATGTCAGGTGATTCACAACAATCTATAACTCTAGCTTCAGGGAAACTGATGCCACTGGCCTCCTTAAACACCTGCAACCATGAGCACATCCCCCCTGAGACACAAATACATACACATAATTAAAAACTAACTAAATAAATATTTTTTTTAAAAAAAGACATAGTGTTTTAGTTAGTGTTCCATTGCTGTGAAGAGACACCATGACCAAGGAAACTCTTATGAAAGAAAGCATTTAGTTGGGGCTGGCTTCAGAGGCTTACTCCACTACCGTCATGATGGGGTCCGTGGTGGGAGCACAGTGATTCACATGGTGCTGGAGCAGCAGCTAAGAGAAACTGGACCTGGGGTAGGCTTTGGAAACCTTTAATCCCACCCCTCAGTGACACACTTCCTCCAACAAGGCCACACCTCCTAGTCCTTCTAATCCTTCCAAATAGTTCCACTCTCTGATGATTATTCAAATATATGAGCCTATGAGGGTCATCCTTATCTAACCCACCACACATATCTACTGTGGAATAATCCTTCTCTACACTGTGAAAATGCATTGTTCTCATTGTTAATAAGTTAATTGGCCAATAGCTAGGCAGGATTTTCGGAGCAGAGAGAATGTTGGGAATAAGAAGGGCAGAGGAAGAGGGTCTTGAGCCAGACATGAAAGAAGCAACATGGAAAGTTCATAGGTGAGGTAACTGAGCCTCAGGGAAGCACATAGATTAATAGAAATGGGTTAATTTAAGTTGTAAGAGCTGGCTCAAGACAAGCCTAAGCTATCGGCCGAACATTTATAATTAATAATAAGTCTCTGAGTGGTTATTTGGGAGCGGCTGCTGAGACACAAAGAAACCCTGTTTACACATATCCTCTTTAATTTACTTCTAGAAAGCTAGCCTTGGTAGTTTTTACACACTGGGACAAAAGATTAACCAAGATAAATGCTTAGTGAGGGCTTTACTTATGCATATGGATGTTTTGTCTCCACATATATCTGCACACCAGAAGAGAGCACTGGATCTCACGGGACAATTACAGATGGTTGAGAGCCACCATGTGGTTGCTGGGGGTGGGGGGAATTGAACTCAAGACCTCTGGAAGAGCCATGGTGCTCCTAACCACTGAGCCATCCCTTCAGGCCCTCATTAAAGGCTTTTTTAAAACCACAAAGCAAGTTAGAGAACGGAGAGTGGCAATGGGTAAGTAAATCATCCATGCAGTGACATCTTAAGCAGCCATTAAAGTCAATGTTGCCAGAGAAAATTGAATAACGTGGGGAAGTGCTCACAATATTACCACTAAGTGACACAGATTACAAACTGTGCATGCAGAATGACCTCAGTTGTGTGGAGAAAGTAACGTTTTCCAATTTTTCAATGATGAGCATGTTTATATTACATTGACAACATTTCTAAAAGTTACGTATAAGCCCAGGCTCGGCTCCTGGCTGCTCTGCCTCATTCACCCTATTCCTCGCTAGGTTTTTGTGGATGTCTAACCTCTGCTGTAAATAACACGACCATCCATCCCCCTAGGCAGGCATTTATTAAGCTTTACCGCACATCAGGTGTTCTACAAAATATCGTCAGTCCTCTAGATATAACTGTGTAAGGTAAGAATTATTAATGTCCATTATACAGGTAAGAAAACAGAGATAGGTGTATCTTGAGTAAAGTGATACTTAACTGTGGAAGAGCCAGATGGAAAAGAGTCTAGTTTCTGATTCCAAGGTCGTTGCTTCCTTTTTTTTTTTTTTTTAAAGATTTATTTATTATGTATACAATGTTCTATCTGCACATACGCTTATAGGCCAGAAGAGGGCACCAGATCTCATTATAGATGGTTGTGAGCCACCATGTGGTTGCTGGGAATTGAACTCAGGACCTCTGGAAGAGCAGTCGGTGCTCTTAACTGCTGAGCCATCTCTCCAGCCCACTTCCTTTTTTTTTTAAACAACAGTATTTGTCAAAATGTGGTCCAAGAAGCCGGGTGGTGGTGGCACACACCTTTAATCCCAGCCCTCGGGAGGCAGAGGCAGGCAGATCTCAGTGAGTTTAAGGCCAGCCTGGTGTACTGTTGTAAAATATTATTTTAACTAGGCAAAGATGTGTTACATTTGTTTATGCTGCAGAATGTTACTCTGAATGCATAAAGGTGTGCTGCACTTGTTTATGCTACATTTGTTTAATCATGTAAGGATGTGTGTTTACTTATGTAAAGATGTGTTGCATCTGTTGCACCTTGCCTGCCTAAGGCACCTGATTGGTCTAATAAAGAGCTGAATGGCCAGTGGCTAAGCAGGAGAAAGGACAGGCGGGGCTGGCTGTCAGAGAGAATAAACAGGAGAAATCTAGGCTTAAGAGAAAGAACAAGAGAAGAAGGAGAAGAGAACAAGGGTCATACCCAGGGCAAGAGGCCAGGCAGATGCCAGCCAGACTTACAGAAGCAATAAAAGTAAAATCTACAGAAGTAAGAAAGGTAACAAGCCCTGAGGCAAAAAGTTGATAAGGAGAAACAGGTTGATTTAAGTTAAAAGAACTAACAATAAACAAGCCTAAGTGAGGCCAAGCATTCCAAACTAATAGTAAGTCTCTGTGTCATGATTTGGGAGCTGGTTGGTGGCTTAAAGGAAAAGGCCTGGTGCAGTCTACAAGGGGAGTTCCAGGACAGCCAGGACTGTTACACAGAGAAACCCTGTCTCAAAAAACAAACAAAAAACAAAACAGTGATCCAGGAACAAAAATGTACCTAAGGATCTCCTTTGTTAATGGAGACCAGATTTCCTTTAATGTCGCCACAGAGAGAAGAACCAGCTCCTTTGATTAAGCTAGACATCTGAGTGATTTGTTAAACTATGAAGCAATGTCACCAAAGCTAAATAAATAAATAAAAATAAAAGCCAGGCATCAGGCACAGTGGTCCACGCCTTTAATCCCAGCACTCGGGAAGCACAGGCAGGCGGGTCTACACAGTGACTTCCAGGACAGCCAGGGCTACACAGAGAAACCCTGTCTTGGAAAATAATAATAATAATAAATAATAATAATAATAATAATAATAATAATAATAATAATACTTTCAGTACATCAGCAGCACTTTCGACATCCTGGATTTTGTGGACCAAGAACTTCTGGATGCTGCTGGCATGGCGATGCACGCTTTGTTCTCTGTCCCCCCAGGAGTGATGTCAGGCACTGGTCTTTGGTCCTTTGAGTAGTCTGCATACCCTGATGTCTATGACTCGGTGCTTACCAGTTATGGGTCTAACTGGTGCCACATGAACTTCTTGGTTCTCTTATTGACAATTAGACTTCACAAGAGGTCTCATGACAACCACAATGCCAAAATGGCAACCATCTCTCTGGGTAGCAATAGGAAGAAGGCACAATGGGCTTTTTTTAAAACATGGGGGGGGGGATTAATAAGAGGCTGGAGGGATGATAGAGTGGTTAAGAGCACTTGTTACTTTTGCAGAGGACCCAGGTTCTGCAACCACATGCGGTCTGTAGCTGTTTCCCCGGGTGGAGGGTGGGGTGTCTGCTGCCCTCTTCTGGCCTCCTCCAGCACTGCATGCACATGGCGCACAGACATAGCGGCAGGCAAAATACCCATATGCGTAAAGTAAAAATAAACACAGATAAAAGAGAAATGAATTAATAAACACATCTTAGTTACTTTGTTTTTTTAAGTCAGGGTTTTGCTATGTAGTGATGGCTGACCTGAAACTAAGTATGTAGCAAAGTTGGCCTTTGACTTTTGATGATCGTCTGGCCTCTGCCTCCCAAGTGCTGGGATTACAGGTGTGAACCTCCATGTCCAGCCTACAAATATTTTTAAATGTTCTCAGTGTTGTTGTTGTTGTTGTTGTTATGGTGGTGATGGTGGTGTGTGTGTATGCTTGTGTGAGCTTCTTGTTTATGTTTGTTTGAATTAGGATTGAAACTATGTAACCCCGCCTGGCTCACCCTCCTGAGTGCTAGAAGTAAGCCTGGCTCAGTTTTAATGTGGGGAATGTCTATTGATAAAATGTATGAGAATGAGATGATGGCTCATGCCTGTAACCCCAGAATTTAGTAGGCGGAGGCAGGAGGATTACTACAAATTCAAGACTAGCTTAGACTATACAGAGAGACACTGTCATGAGCAGAAACAAAAAGGAAAAGTATCAGGGACCTAATAAACTTTAAAGCCTTGGGTTTGTTATCTAGTTTGTTTATGTGTATAAGTGTTGTGCCTGCATTGTGTATGTGTACCATGTGTGTGCCTGGTACTCTCGGAGGCCGGAAAAGGGCATCAGGTCCCCTGGAACTGGAGTTACAGACAGTAAGCTGTCATGTGGGTGCTGGGAATTGAACCTGGATCTTTTGCAAGAGCAACAAGTGTTCTTAACTGCTGAGCCATGTCTCCAGCCCCTTGGAGCCTTGTTTAATGGAAAGGGATTTTAACCAGGCTTTGTTCTGGCCCCAGTGTGATTACAGCTACTTTTCCAGTGACCCTAACTCACTGTCCCTTTCAAATTTAGGATTAAATGAAAACCAGAACCCTGAGTGATGATGTTTAATATGCTGAGTTGGCTAACGTGTAATACAAAAATGTACAGATTTAGCTATGACAAGTGCAGCCTGCTTCCTTTGCTTTCTTTACATATTAAATTTATTCTGTGCCGGGCGGTGGTGGCGCACGCCTTTAATCCCAGCACTCCAGAGGCAGAGCCAGGCGGATCTCTGTGAGTTCGAGGCCAGCCTGGGCTACCAAGTGAGTTCCAGGAAAGGCGCAAAGCTACACAGAGAAACCCTGTCTCGAAAAACAAAAAACAAAAAAAAAAAAAAAAAAAATTTATTCTGTGACAACTTGGTCCACGAATACAGTATACCTAGATCATATCCAACCTTCATCTTCCCTCCCAATCTCCCTGGACCCCTGAATTCACCCCCCTCCCACCCTCATTTTTTTAAAGAGCCCATTGAGTCCAATTAGTGGCTCCTGCACGCTCATGGGTGTGGGGCCATCCATTATAGGATGGGTAATGTACCAGCAACCACATCCCCAAAGAAAAATCACCCCCTACCCCAGGCAGTCATCAATTACCAATAGCTCCTTAGCTAGGGGTGGGGCTCATGAACCCCTCTGTCATGCATGCTGGAATGTTGGCTGGTGTGACCTTGTGCAGGTCTTGTGTAGGTAACCAAAGCTCAGGAGCCATGTCCTATCATGACAGCATTTCACAGCACGCCTCCATCTTTGCTGCTGTTCTTTTGTTTTGTTTTTTCTCTGTGTACCCTGGCTGTCCTGGATCTCACTCTGGAGACCAGGCTGTCCTCGAACTCACAGAGATCCACCTGCCTCTGCCTCCCGAGTGCTGGGATTAAAGGCGTGCGCCACCACCCAGCATCCATCTTGTTTTCTTTCTGACGCTCTTCCTCAGGGTACCTGTGTGTGGAGGTGGGTGACAGGGAGGTGGGTGACAGGGAGGTGGGTGGGTGACAGGGAGGTGGGTGACAGGGAGGTGGGTGGGTGACAGGGAGGTGGGTGACAGGGAGGTGGGTGACGACAGGGAGGTGGGTGACAGGGAGGTGGGTGACGACAGGGAGGTGGGTGACAGGGAGGTGGGTGACAGGGAGGTGGGTGACAGGGAGGTGGGTGACAGGCTGAACACTCAGCAGTCATTTCTTCTGAGCGCTTTGACCCTCGGGAGTCAACACTGGGACAGAAAGGCGTCTGTGACCAAGGCTGAAAGCAGTGCTAATGGACTGGATGCCTGTGTACGAATGATAAAGTCCCTCTGCCCCTCTGGCTCTCGCGGGATCCTCGGTACTGGCGGGTGGGAGCCTGGAACCTTCAGCCCATATTCCCTGGGGTTCTGAAGTCCCAGGAAGGGGAAGTTGTAAGTCCTTTCCTGGTAATTCCCGCAGAACCCTGCACTTCATGGTCCTCTTCTGGTCCTTCATACAGTGTGTGAGGAGCAGCCCTTCCCTTACCGCTTCTACTGGCCCCACCCCCAACCCAGCCCCAGCTTAGTTTTACCGCTTGGTGCTAATACCAGAAAGCCTTTCTATTCTGCTCTCCGGTCTCCCTCTTTCTTTCCCTCTGTCTTCCCATCCTTCTCTCTCACCTCTCCTTTCTCCTTCCGTTCTTCCTTTTTTTTTTTGGGGGGGGGGGGTGCCTTTCCTGGAACTCACTTTGTAGCCCAGGCTGGCCTTGAACTCACAGAGATCTGCCAGCCTCTGTCTCTCGAGTGCTGGGATTAAAGACCTGCGCCCGGCTCCGTTCTTCCTTCTTTTTATTTGAGTGTCTCTGCATACAGCCCTGCTGAACTCCAAACTCACGATCCTCCTGCCCCAGGCTCCCAAATGCTAGGATTACAGCGTGAGCCACCAGGCCTGGCAACTGCAGCCGTTTGAATCCTAGCTACCATGCTCGCCCCAGAGTGAGTCTGTGTGTTTTCCAAGCTGACTATAAACCGCAGAGGCCTTAGAGCGGCATGTGGAACTGTGCAGACACACCCAGCCCAGAAATTCTCCTGCCTCTTTGATAGTAGCTTAAGATAACCAGGTACATTCTAGATAGGACGAAATCCCTTTTGTCCTAACCCACTAAAAAATGCCTCTCCTTCAGACTCAAACTGTGAAGATCTAGTTGGGCTTCCTGGTTCTGGACCACACTTTTGTCGTTAAATCCCCAAATAAACTGCATTTTGTGCAATTCTATATCTCACCCAGAATGTAAAAGGAAACCTACTTGTTTCCTAAAACCCCTCTGAGGTCCCTCGGGATTGATGCTGCAGTGTCTTCCTGGGTGCCCAGAAAGCCTGCTCACCGTTGAAGATGACCAGGCTGGCCTCTAGGGGGCGATGTTTTCCTACCTTTGGTGGCTGGGAATGCTGCAGGGCTAGGCTTCAAATTCAACCTTCCTTGAGAACGCCTATATTATGTGTCTAAAACCCTGAGTTTTCTTACCAGTGTGATCTTACTCCACTTTCTGGAGGTGATTTCCTTCACTTAACAGACGGGCAGGAGGCGAATAAAGGGAGCTAGGACCACCGCAGAGTGGAAGGGAAACAGTAACGCCTTCTGAACAGTGTGAGGAGAGGGTAGCCAAAACACCAAACCTTAGCTGTTCACCTTGCCTGCGAAGTCCCTTTTGTTATTCCGCCGCCGCAGCACCAAATGCGCAAAGCATGGAAGGACTGACAGGAAGCAAAGAGTGTTTCCTTCAGGGGTAGGCACGCCTTCTGTTCCTCTTCTTTTTCTGAAAGGTTTTTGTTTTGTTTTGTTTTTTTTCTACAAAACTGAATTCATGTCTGGCATGGTGGCATACACTCTTAATCCCAGCACTTGGGAGGTAGGAAGATCTCAGTGAGTCTACACAGAGAATTCCAGGCCAGCTAGAGCTACATTGTGAGACCCTGTCTCAAACACACACACACACACACACACACACACACACACACACACACAACGCCCCCCCCAAAAAAAACAACAACCATATTCATACACTTGGTAATTATTTTTCCGTAAAATAAATGAACACATTAATTTATAATACTCCCCAAAAGCAAAAGGCAGGGGCTGGGGAGACAACTTAGCCAGTAAAAGCACTTGACGTACAAGTGTGTGAGTTCAAATTTGCAGCACCCAAATCAAGAAGATGGATGTGGAGCTGGAGAAATGACTCAGCAGTTAAAAGCACAGACAGCTAGCTCTTCCAGAGGCCCAGAGTTCAGTTCCTAGCACCATATTAGGTAGTTCCTTGGGATAGACACCCTCTTTTGACCTCCATGGGTACCAGGCACATACGTATTGTACAGGCATACATGCAAACAAAACACTCATACCCATAAAATAAAATAAATAAATCTAAAATTTTTTTTTTTTTTTTTTTTTTTTTGGTGAGACAGTCCTGGCTGTCCTAGAACTCACTTAAAGGCGAGCACCACCTGGGGGAAAAAAAAAATTAAAAAAGAATAAAGAAAGGCAATTGGGCAAGATACATATGAAATGATATTCAACAAAACATTCTGTAATAGGGTGAACTGGAAGCAATCTAAATAAACATTTATCATGATGGGAATGGTTAAATTATAAAACAGACACACTTGGTTAGCATTAGATAATAGTTAGGCATGTTTGCAGAGAAGTATGGCACTATATGTGCCCAATCACTCCAGTTATTCTGGGGAGAAGGGTGTAATGGGTGTAAGGAATGCTATCAGGTGTGCCTCCATCTTTTTTTTTTTTTTAAGATTTTTTTTTTATTTATTATGTATACAGTGTTCTGCCTGCATATATGCCTACACACCAGAAGAAGGCACCAGATCTCATTACAGATGGTTGTGAGCCACCATGTGGTTGCTGGGAATTGAACTCAGAACCTCTGGAAGAGCAGCCAGTGTTCTTAACCTCTGAGCCATCTCTCCAACCCATCTTTCTTACCATATACACTTGTGAGGTTTGTTGTTGTTGTTGTTTTTTTTTCCTTTACCACGCCTCTTCTTTTTAAGCAGAACTTGCTATGTAGCCAAGGACAACCTTGAATTTTCTTTTCTTCTTCTTCTTCTTCTTCTTCTTCTTCTTCTTCTTCTTCTTCTTCTTCTTCTTCTTTGTTTTGTTTTGTTTTGTTTCTAGAGACAGGCTGTCACTATGTCTTGGAGTCCTGGGACTATGTAGACCAGGCTGTCCTGGAACTCACAAAGCTCTGCCTGCCTCTGCCTCCTGAGTAGTGCTGGGATTAAAGGTGTGGACCACACCTGGCTACAATCTTGATTTTCTGACCCTGACAGGCGAATGTCTATGCAGCAGGATGACAGATATGCACTACCACACTGGCTTTATGTGGATTGACAGGAACCAAAATCAGGTATTCACTTTCCCTGCTGGGCTGTCTCCACAGTCCACCACACCCAGTTTACACAGTGCTGGGGTTGAACCCAGGGCCTTACTCATGCTAGACGAGAACAGTCTACCAAGTGACCTCCCCAGTAGAGGTTAAAAAAAAAGATAGTTTGCCAGGGCAGGCAAGATCTTTAGTACCTAAGCCTGATGGCCTGTGAGAGCCTCAGGTCCATATGGTGGAAGGAAACAACCAGCTCCCCATGAGTTATCCTCTGACTCCCACATTCACACACACACATTCACACTCACACTCATTGTCCACGTGCGCGCACGCGAGTGTGTACACACACACACACACACACACACACTCAATGAAAAAAAAATTAAAAACCAGCTCAACAAAACGGTCTCAGGTAAATGCTTGATTTTCTGTGAGACCTCTGAAACAGAAGGAACCATTCACTGTTTATCTTCACGCCCCTTTGGAACAGGGCGGGAAACACATTGCTGTGGACGCTTTTCTCAAAGACCAGCACTCCAAAGCCTCCGGTGAAGCTATGGGGTGTCTTTCTCAAATTTTGGTCACACAAGTGAAAGCCTGCCCACTCCTCTCTTTTGACCTCTCCTTCCTTTTTTCTTAGTTGCTTTTTCCAAAATCCTATCCCAACAGAGTCTAGATCAAATCTGCCCTCCTCCAGAGACTCTACCTCACACGTCCAGACTCACAGCGTTTGGCTCACAGGCACATTGGTCCACACTCTGTGTTGCTTCCCATTTGAAAGCTGTTGTGTGTCTGCTAATGTTGGTCTTCTGAGTGTTATATATTTTTTAAGTAATCTCGGTACGTAGCTCAGGCTGATTTTGAACAATCTAGGTTGGCCTCAAACTCAACAGCCCCCTGCCTGCACCTCCCTGGTACTGGCATTATAAGCATGCACCACTACGCCCAAGCTTTCTTTTATCCCCAAGATTATTTTATTTTTATTTATGCGTGCGTGTGTATGTGTGGTGTGTGTGTGTTTGAGTAAGTGTATGCCATGCGTATTTGTGTGCCCATGGAGGTAAGAAGAGGGCATCAGATCCCCTGCAGCTGGAGTTATAGGTAGCTATGAGTTTCCCAGTGTGAATGCTGGGTATCTGCAAGAGCGTTGAGCACTCTTACCCACTAAGCATCTCTCTGGCACAACCATTTCTTTTTAAGTTATCATCCTTATTTCTTTTTTAAAAAAGGTTTATTTATTTATTATGTATACAATGTTCTGTCTGCATATATTCCTACACCCCAGAAGAGGACACCCAGATCTCTTTATAAATGATTATGAGCCACCATGTAGGTGCTGAGAATTGAACTCAGGACCTCTGGAAGAGCTGCCAGTGCTCTTAACCTCTGAACTTTCTCTCCAGTCCCATCCTTATTCCCCACCTCACCACCACCACCACCCCCGCTGCCGCCCCCCCTCCCCCCCCCCCCCCCCCCCCCCGGAGCTGAGGACTGAACCCAGGGCCTTGTGCTTGCTAGGCAATCGCTCTACCACTGAGCTAAATCCCCAACCCCAGCCATCCTTATTATTTCAAATACCAAGATCTAATTAAATAAGGAAGCCTCATGCTGTCAGACATAGCAGGAAGAACTACTGTGTAGTTTTTGAAGTTTATTTCCAGATGCTTCTAACTACCTAGAGAAAGTGTGTTTAGGGGGTTTTGTTTTGTTTTGTTCTTTGAAGATTTACTTTTATTTTTTATTTATATGTATGTGTTCTTGTGTGAGTGTCAGCACATGCCCTAAAAGGTCAGAAAAGAGCATTGGGTCTCCTGGAGCTAGAGTTAGGGAACTCCAGTCCTCTGGAAGGATGCCCACCTTTCCAGCCCCAACAAAGTGTGCTGTGCTGTTGTTTGTTTGTTTTGTCTGTTTGTTTGTTTGTTTTGAGACAGGGTCTCAGTGTATAGCTCCAACTGGCATGGAACTCACAACGATCCAGTCTCTGACTCCAAAAGCTGGAATTAAAGGTGTTTACCATCATGGTAGGTGCAAGAAAATGCTTTCATACATTAGAGAAATCCAGCTGGGCACGGTGGTGCACAACTTTAATCCTACACAAGGGAGGTAAAAGCCGGAGGATCTCTGTGAGTTCAAGGCCAGCCTGGTCTACAGAGCAAGTTCCAGGTCAGCCAGAGCTGCATAGTGAGATGCTGTCTCAAAAACAAAAGAAGCAGAGTCAGGATTGCTGGCAAGTTCAAGGCTAGCCTGATCACATAATGAGACTTATTTCAAAAGAAAGAAAGAAAGAAAGAAAGAAAGAAAGAAAGAAAGAAAGAAAGAAAGGAGGGAGGGAGGGAGGGAGGGAAGGAGGGAAAGGAAGGAGGGAAAGGAAGGAAGGAAGGAAGGAAGAGAAAAAAAAAGAAAGGTCTAGAGAGATGGCTCAGAAGTTGAGAGCACTTGCTGTTCTTCCAGAGGACCCAGGCCCTGTTCCCAGCACCCACATGACTGCTCACATCCATCTGTAACTCCAGTTCCAGGGTATCTGATCCCTTCTGGCCTCCACAGGCACTGGCCACGGATGTGGTGCACAGGTATGCTGTGTATGCCAGCAAAATGAAAACAAGCTTCTGTCCTCCACCAAAGAATACCCTCCCCCCAAAAAAGCCGGTTGCAGCTTGGTGGTAGGGTGCTTCCTGAGCATGCACAGTGGGGAGGAGGGGGAGGAAGATGAAAAGAAAAAGACCAGGAGAAAAGTTAACCAGAAGTGCATACCTGTAATTCCAGCACATAGCAGAGGCATGAGGATTGAACTGAAGGTTGCCCTGGGCTACACAGTGCGACCTTGTTACATTAAACATATGAAGAAATAGGAGGAGAGCACACATGCACACAACCCAGGCTCTAGGAGCTGAGGCAGGAGGACCATGAATCTGAGGCCAGCCTTGGCCACATAACATTATTTTAAAAAAGAAATGAATGGCCGGGCGGTGGTGGCGCACGCCTTTAATCCCAGCACTCGGGAGGCAGAGGCAGGCGGATCTCTGTGAGTTCGAGGCCAGCCTGGTCTCCAAAGCGAGTTCCAGGAAAGGCGCAAAGCTACACAGAGAAACCCTGTCTCGAAAAACCAAAAAAAAAAAAAAAAAAAAAAAGAAATGAATGAAACCTGACATCCAAATGTAAGACATTAGATTTTATTGGACCTGAGATCAGGAAAAGAAGTTTGAGAAATTTGATGACCTGTGTAATAGTCATTACGGAATTATTAACTTTTATGAATAACAATTTTATTCGTTATACAGAGGAATGCCCTAGTTTTTAACAGTTGCCTCCTGGAATCTGTAACTTCCTGTAAAATGGTTCAGGGAAAATGTGTATATTTATATCTGAATCTTTAAGAGAAGGGGGAAAGGGGGCGGGGCTAGAGAGATGCCCCAGTAGTCAAGAACACTAGCTGCTCTTCTAGAGGACCTGGGTTCAATTCCCAGCACCCACATGGTAGTTCATAGCTGTCTGTAAGTCTAGTTCTGGGGGATCCGACAGACTCTTCTGGCCTCTGCCTGCACCAGGTACACAGATGACACACGTAAACATGCAGGCAAAACACTCATATATGGAAGATCATAAAAATAAATTTTTTTTTGTTTATTTTTTTGAGACAGGGTTTCTCTGTGTAGCCTTGGCTGTCCTGGAACTAACTCTGTAGACCAGGCTGGCCTCAAACTCACAGAGATCGGCCTGCTTATGCCTCTCAAGTGCCAGGATTAAAGGTGTGCGCCACCACCGCCTGGCTAAGAATAATTTTTAAGCAAAAAGGAACAGAGGAAGGGAAAAGAGCCAGAAAAAAGAGCAAAATATTATCAATATCAAATGTAGATTTAAAATATATATTGGTATTCATCCTGCTATTTTCCAATGTTTCTATAGATAAAACTTTCTCTAAAGTGTTTGGGTGAGAAATTGCTTCCGTGGACCAACATTTGCGTACAGATAGTGGCTAGCACCATTTACAGAAAGGTTTAATGTAAAGTACAAGACTTTGGTTCTTCCCAGGCCAGTCCTGACCTTCATTTGACCTCCGCAGAAGGCTCCAGGTGCTTGCTCTGGACCAAGGTTTCATAGCTTCCGAGTGAAGCCTTCTGCTCCTGCCCTGCTCCCAAGCTGACACCAGCAGACCCCTGCCTGCCTGGCCTCACTAAGCGGACTGTAGAATTGTGTCCTCAGGGTTCCCACTCTTACTTTTGGAGAGGCATTAAGTCCTTATGCCACAGGAGCATACGTGGCTGTGTCCGAAGATGAGCCGGATGCCTGGCTGCTGTGGAACATTTGTTTAACTATGTAAGGATATGTTGCATTTGCGTTAAGTAAAATTCACTTGGGCTCAGAGGCGGGATTAGGAACTAGTTGACAGGAAGTAGCAGGGAGGGGCGGAGCAAGTGTTTTTTAGTTGGGGTGGTGTGGAAGGAGGGACGCCTCTAGGGAGGCAGAGCTAAGAAAGTTAGCCAGTTGCTGCCCTAACTCTCTGAGCTGCAGGTTTTCACCCTGGCCTTTGAATCTTGAGTTGTATTAGAACGCTAAGAGATTTAGTTACAACTACCTTTGGCGTCAGCAACAGAGCCATAGCCTGGGGGATTTGTCTCCAGGCTAAGGCCTGAGTCACAGGGCTGCTAGTAGTTTCAAGCATAGACACTGTGGTAAAGGTAAAAGAGCAGCTGGCTGCTTTATTATAATTGCCCCCACAGCAAACCACAGCGACGAAATAGTTTCCAGTCTTCCTGAGCACCTAGCACTCCTCTGGAGAGTGTAGACAGGTCCAGATCGAATCCACTTCCTCTCTTCCTCTAGGACTCAAGGGCAGGCTGGCACATCTACCTTTGGATAGGATTCCAGTTCAGCTCTATCTTTGGATCCACTGAGTTCTTCCGCCTTACTGTCTCGGTCACTGTTCTACTGCTGTGAAGAGACCCCACAACCACAGCAACTCTTAAGAAAGCAAGCATTTAACTGGGGGGTTAGGTCCACTAACATCATGGCTGGAAGCATGGCGGCATGCGTGACGCTAGAGCGGTAGCTGAGAGCTACGTCCTGATCCATAAGCAGAGACCCTGGACCTGGCATGGGCTTTCAAACTTCAAAGCTGCTGCCACCCCCAAACCCCCTCCCGCCAACACACACACTTCCTCCAAGGCCACACCTCCTAATCCTTCTAATCCTATCAAAGAGTTCACTCCATGGTAACTAAGCATTCAAATATATTGGCCTACAGGGGCCGTTCTTACTCAAACCACCACACCCACACACACTTCAATGCTCTTTTTCCATCTTTGCAAGGAAAATGACTAAAATCTTAAGACATAATATTACTACTTTATTCAGAAAATAATATCACATAGGGCTGATACAAACAAATATGCATAAAATTATATAAATCTGATAGCTACATTTTTCAGAAGAGACCCAGTCATTGTGAACAAGGAAACCAGGAGGCTGTTATGACTGCAGTGTTTTAAGCAAGTGTCCCCACATTCCCTTACAGGGGAGGTGGTCCGTTGAGCAGGAAGAGGAGGTGGTGGCCATGTAGAATCCATGCTTCCTGGCTCTGCCTACACCCAACTCAGGGGTCAGGCCTTGCTAAACTCCTGGAGAGCCCAACGCTTGTTCTCCACCGCCAGTTTGAGCTGGGTGTACTCCTTCACCAGGTTCTCAAAGTCTTCTCCCAGGACCTCGTAGGTTTTCAGGGCCAGTCTCGACTTCTCCATGTCCTGCTCTTGTAGGCGAATGGCTCCCTCCAAACGGTCCCTAAGAGCCCCGGCAGAGAAAGTTCAACAGAAGTACGTAAGTCCTCAGAAAACAGACAAGTACAGAAACATGTCACCATGAACACGTCTGAAGAGCCGGGGAACAGGCCGTGAACAGCTGTGTCTGGCTCTTAGGGGCTCTTACCTAATGAGACAATGCACTTCCACTTTCTCAGCACTGTAAGTGTCAGACAAAATCTTCAGCTCCTCCATCCTGACAGAGGGAAGAAAGAAATGTTCTGTGGAAGATCCCAAACCAAACAAGAGTTTAGGGGGGCAGCAAGAGGGTTCAGTGGGTAAAAGTGCTGGCAGCATTAGCCTAACAACTGAGTTTAATCTCTGGAACCCATGTAAAGGTGGAAGATGAGAACTGGATCCACAGAGTTGTCCTCTGACCTCGACATGCACTGTGGGACATACACACACACACACACACACACACACACACTAATTTTTTTTTTTTAATTTATTTATTAAGGGGCTGGAGGGGTGGCCCAGAGGTTAAGAGCACTGTCTATTCTTCCAGAGATCCTGAGTTCAATTCCCAACAACCACATGGCAGCTCACAACTGTCTGTAACTCTAGTTCCAGAGGATCCAACACCCTCACACAAACATACATGCAGGCAAAACACCAATGCACATAAAATAAATAAATTAATTAAAAAAAAAGATTTATTTATTAAAGCCAGGTGGTAGTGACGCACACCTTTAATCCCAGCACTCGGGGAGGCAGAGGCAGGTGGATCTCTGTGAGTTCGAGGCCAGCCTGGTCTACAGAGTGAGTTCCAGAAAAGGTGCAAAGCTACACAGAGAAACCCTGTCTCGAAAAACAAAAAAATAAATAAATAAAAAAGATTTATTTATTATGTATAAAGTATTCTGCCTGCGTACATGCAGAACACCGGAAGAGGGCACCAGATCTCATTATAGATGGTTGTGAGCCACCATGTGGTTGCTGGGAATTGAACTCAGGACCTCTGGAAGAGCAGCCAGTGCTCTTAACCTCTGAGCCATCTTGCCAGCCTACAAACTTCTTTAAGTACAGTTAAGAATGGCCAATAGGGCTGGAGAGATGGCTCAGAGGTTAAGAGCACTGTCTATTCTTCCAGAGGTCCTGAGTTCAATTCCCAGCAACCACATGGTAGCTCACAACCATCTGTAATGAGATCTGGTGCCCTCTTCTGGCCTGAAAGGATACATGCAGACAGAACATTGTATACATAATAAATAAAATAAATCTTTAAAAAAAAAAAAAAAAAAAAAGAATGGCCAATAAATTGGGGGCTGGAGAGATTGCTCAGTGGTTAAGAGCATTTGTTACTCTTGCATAAGATCTAGGTTCAGTTCCCAGCACCCACAAGGCAGCTCACAACTGCCTAGAACTCCAGTTCCAGGGAATCGACACCTTCTTCCGATCTCTGTGGCCACCAGAGGTCATTCATGCAATCCTAACACTCATACACTTAACAAAATAAAAATAAACTGAAACAGAATTTTTAAAAAAGAACAGTTAACCCCTGCTGTGGTGGCGCACGCCTTTAACCTCAGCATTCAATAGGCAGAGGCAGGTGGATCTCTGAGTTCAAACTCAGCCTGGCCAATGTAGTGAGTTTCAGGCCAGCCAGTTAGCCAGGACTACATAGTGAGACCCTATCTCAAAAAAAAAAAAAAAAAAAAAAAAAAAAAAAATCCAGAGTAGCTAGCCATAGTCAAAATATAGAAATGAGATAGACAAAGTCACCATGAATCCCCAAGCAACTGACCTCACAGTAAAAGGCTGAGAGTAGAAAGCTTTTGGTTACCACAAAGAAAGGCTAATTATACTGCCGGGTGACACTTCTTGGGACCCACTGGTACTCGGCATGGTGAAGAGAGATGAGGAAACAGGGGTGGAGGAGTGGCAGGGAGACAGAACCCAGGCTCACAGCTCACCTCATCTTAAGGATCATGGCACTGCACTTGATTTCCAGGTACTGGGCATTGATGCGGTCCAGCTCAGACTGAGTCTTCAGCCGATGCTCCTGCAGAAGTCTCTGCAGCAAGGTGAGGCAGCGGAGAAGCACCTGAGCCCCGGGAGGAAGGACAAACAGGCCATGAGAAGCCTCGGCTTACCCGAAGGGCTCCTGGGGTCAAAGCAGGAGAGCAGGCCACTCCCAACAAACCTGGGAGTAGGTGGCCCTCTTCTTCTCCAGCAGCACCAGCTGCTCCTTCTGCTGGCTCTTGGCCTCCAGGCACTGCTGCTTCTCTCCCACCAGGACCTCTGACAGTTTCCACACCTTCGCGGCTTTCAGCGTTTCTCCATCAGTGTCTGGGCAGAGACAGGAGGACAGGAAAGCCCAGTAGACACCACCCTACAAGGGCCTCCGTCAGCCAGGCGGGGGTGGTGCACATCTTTAGTCCCAGCACGCAAGAGGCAGAGGCAGGCGGATCTCTGTGAGTTCAAAGCCAGCCTGGGCTACAGAGGGAGTTCCAGGACAGCCAGGGCTACACAGAGAAACCCTGTCTTGGAAAAAAAAAACTTTACAAGGACATTTGTCTAATGCCCTGTCCTAGTTCCTAATTCCTCCCTCTTCCCTGCTTTTCCTTTTCCTTCTTCTTTTTTTTAAATTTGTTTTATGTATATGAATGCTTTATCTGCATGTACGACTTTACACCAGAAGAGGGTATCAGACCCCACAATAGATGGCTGTGAGCCACCATGTGGGTGCTGGGAATTGAACTCAGGACCTCTGGAAAAGCAGCCAGTGCTCTTAATCACTGAGCCATCTCTCCAGCTCCTCTTTCCTGCTTTTCTAACAGTGTCTGCATCTTATAGTTAGGCTCTCCCACGCTGTAGCCCAGGCTGCCCAGGAATTCAAAGTAATCAGCCCGCTACAGCCCCTAGGAAGCTAGGTAGTCCCGTGTTTTTGTTTGTTTGTTTGTTGATAAAGGATCTCACCATGTAGCCCGGGCTGCCTTCGAATTTACTATGAAGACCAGCTGGCCTGGAACTAAGAGATCCATCTGCTTGTGTCCCAGAGTGCTGGGATTAAAGGCATGGGCCATCATACCCAGCTTATTTAGGTTTCTTTTTAATTATGTAATGGGGGTGTGTGTGTGTGCATGTGAGTACAGATGCCTACAAAGGCCAGAGGTATCACAATGCTCCTGGAACTGGAGTTACAGGCAGTTGTGAACTGCCCACTGTGGCTGCTGGGAATGTCCTCCGCAAAAACAGCCAACTGCTCTTAACTGATGAGTCATTTCTCCAACCCAAGCCTTCCAATCCTTTATTTATGTGTTCTGTATTTTTACATTATGTGTACACATGTGTATATGGCTTTGTGCACGTGTGAGTCCAGAAGAGGGCACCAGATCTCATAGAGCTGGGGTTCTAAGCATCTGTGAGCCTCCTGACATGGGTGCTGGGAATCGAACTCAGGTCCTCTGCAAAGAGCAGGGGACTCTTAGCCACTGAACATCTCTACAGCCTGTACTCCACAAAATAAAGATAAGGAGGACACAGATACACTGAACTGTGCTCACTGCCATTCTGATCCTTCGGAGAAAGCAATTCATCTTTTCCTGAAGTGAGAAGACGCCACCCAGCTCAGCACCTTCACAACTAAAAGGAGTCCTTACAAAAGTATTTGTTTTAATCCTACTACCTAGGAAACAAACATTTCTGATTCTAATGTCTCAGTCAGAGTAGTCAAAACTGGGCATGGTGGGTCATGCCAATAATCCCAACACTTGGAAAACTGCTGTGAACAATCCTTTTCTACACTATGAATATGTGTTACTCTCACTGGTTAATAAAAAGCTGACAGGGGCTGGAGAGATGGCTCAGAGGTTAAGAGCACTGACTGCTCTTCCAGAGGTCCTGAGTTCAATTCCCAGCAACCACATGGTGGCTCACAACCATCTGTAATGAGATCTGGTGCCCTCTTCTGGCCTTCAGTCATATATGCTGTGTATGTAATAAATAAATCTTTAAAAAAAAAAAAAAAAAAAAAAAAAAAGCTGACAGGCCAGAAGCTGGGCAGGACGTTAGGCAGGAAAGCCAAACTGAGAATGATGGGAAGGAGGGCGGAGTCAGAGAGTTGCCAGCCAGAGGCAGAGGGAGCAAGATGAGAATGCCTTACGAAGAAAAGGTACCAAGGCACGTGACTAAACATAAATAAGAATCATGGGTTAATTTAAGTGTAAGAACTAGTTAGTAATAAGCCTGAGCTACCAACCGAGCATTTATAATTAATATTAAGCCTCCCAGGCAGATCTCTGTGAGTTCGAGGCCCGCCTGGTCTACAGAGAGTTCCAGGACAGCCAGGGCCACACAGAGAAACCCTGTCTCAGACTTGTCTCAAACCCTTATCAAACTGAAAAGCAGGCCAGCCAAGGAGCCTGGACAGGACAGGCGGCTCTCACCTGAACTGGGGTCGTGGTAGCACAGCAGAGTGAAGCTCTTCCTCTTGAGCTGCTCCTCCACCTCCAGCTGGAGCCGAGCTCTCATCCACACAAAGTCCTAAAGAGAGCACACAGACCACTGGCACTAGGAACACCTCGCTAATGGACCTAAGGACACGGGCCGCCTCACAAATAACCAAAGAAATGGCATCAGAGAGCATGGGATGGAGGTATTTGGGGGACCAAGGCCAAAGACTACATGAGACCCTGTCTCCAAAACATAAATTCTAACACTAAGCAAGCAAATTATGCTATATTCATACAGTGAAATCCTACCAATGGTTCTGTTTGTTCTTCCATGGTGGGTATGGAACTCAGGACCCTGGGCATGCTAGGCACGGGTTCCACCACTAAGCATCTCCCCATCCCTGGGAGTGGTTTAAGCTGATATAATGAAACTATCAAGTACCCAGTGCCTAGACAATGTTCAGAGTGCTACTGGAGGTTATCATTTTATTTATCTGTTTATGATTGTTGTTTTCTTATTGTTGTTGATTTTTTTGGCCTCTCTACATAGCCCTGGCTGTCCTGGAACTCACTATGTAGCCCAGGCTGGCCTCAAATTCACAGAGATCTGTCTGCCTCTGCCTCCCGAGTGCTGGGATTAAAGGTGTGCACCACCACACCTGGCTTTGTTGTTTGTTTTCTGGGATACACTTGTTACACAGACCCAGGCTGGCTTTGAACTCACAACTCTCTGCTTCAGCCCCCAAGCACTGGGTTTATAGGCATGAGCCTCTACTCACTTGGTTTTGTTTCTGAGACAGGGTCTTACTGTGTTGTGTCTCTGGCTGGCCTGGAACTAGCTATATAGATCAGATTGGACTCGAACTCAGAGATCTACCTGCATCTGCCTCCCAAGTGTTAGGATTCCTTCTTAAGGATTTATTGATATGTTTACGTCTGTGTGGGGGAACATGTACATGGGAGTGTAGGTGCCTGTGGAGTCCAGAAGTGGGTGTCAGAACCCCTGGAGCTAGAATTACAAGCAATTATGATCTGCCCCAAGCTGGTCCGGGAACTGAACTCAGGTCCTCTGCCAGAGCAGTATGTGCTCATGCACTGGGCCACCTCCCAGCAGCAGTCTCTACTTTTGAAATACCTCTATTGATTTGAGTCTTTTTATTTTAAAGGCAGTCTCATGAAGCCCAAACAGGTCTTAACTCACTAAGTAGCCAAGGATGACAGTGAACTTCTGGTCATGAGTTGAGGACAGTCTGAAGCCAGTCTGGCCTACATAGTGATACCCTGTCTCAGAAAAACCAAGGGGATGGGCCAGGACAGATAGAACACGCGTTTATTCACAGCACTCACTCAGGAGGCAGAGGCAGGAGTATCTCTGTGGGTTCAAGGCCAGCATGATCTACACAGAGAGTTCATCCAGCCACAACTACACAGTTAAGTCTTGTCTCCCAAAAATGCTTTTAAAAGGGGCAAGAATGTAAGACAGCTCAGTGGTGGAGAGCACTGGGTGCTCTCCCAGAGGATCCAGGTTTGCTTCCCAGCTTACAACAGCTTTAACTCCAGTTCCAGGGTGTTGCGGGATATCTGATCACACTGTGAACTCCAAGATTTCGTTATTTACATAAAATCAACCATATGTCAAGAGACAGAGCAAGCAACCAGTTGACTGAAGTAACCATACACAGTGAGGGGAAGTTGGGAGGTCGGAGAGACCCACAAGAAGTAGAAGGGAGGGACATCCGGTTGGAAGAATTTTGTTTGTTTCAGAAGGTGTAGGAGAAACCCTCTTTCTGAGATGACTGCAGAGGAAGGTCATCCTGCTGCTTTCTCTGACTCTCGGAGCTAGCGGGTTTTCACCCCAGCATCTGATAGAGACTTAGTTAAAAAAACATTTGGCTCCAGACATTGGGGCAGCAGCAGAGGCCACAAGACTCAAGGCTCGGCCCAGCCTTGGCCTCAGCAGCAAGGTGGCAGCAAGCTCAGGTCAGCCGATGTGCTGTAGAGAAAGCAACACGAGGAGATGAAACACCCTTTCCTGGCCTCCTCAGACGTGTGGTGCAGAGACATACATGTAGGCAAAACACTCATATATATTTGAAAATGAGAGAGTGAGCAAGGAGAGTGTAACAGCCTCAACATGATTTTATAACAATACTGCTTTTCACTCTTTCAGTCTCTGCTTGAGTGGCAGAGCAAGATGACCATGGGGACTTCGCCTGTGCACCTCATTAAGATGTATCTCAGTAAGACGCACACCCTGTGTGGCCACGGAGGCCCTGAGGCCTGCCTCCTTCAGGCATCACCTGGTGCAAACAGGGCTGCCCTGCCAAGCACAGAATGAGTAACTGGAGCAGAGACGGACAGAAACACTACCGGGGTTGGGCAAATGGGGCATCTAAAACTGTCTGTCACAGACTCAGACGTGGACTCTGTGAAGGAACACCAGCTAAACCCGAGAGGGCAGTGACGGAGCACCCAGCGCATCCAAGCATCATGTAAATGCTCTAGTTTCAAACAAAAAAAAATGCATTGCTAGATGTAGTTTTTCAGATACTCCGTTCTTGTGTGTAAGATTTTTCTTGAGCCTGGCACACAAGAGGCCTTAGGTCTGATGCCCAGTACCTCACAAATCAAGCATGGTGGTGCATGCCTGCAGGCCCAGCACCTGGGAGGTGGAACCAGGAAGCTCCAAAGTTCAAGGCCAACCTGATTAAACACATGAGATCCTGTAGGAAGAGATGGAGAGACCGAGGGACAACTGAGATAAAAGAACTGCAAAGACTTGCTCCAGTGTCTGCTTCCCACCTGTGAGGGTGGCATGAGCCCCAGGAGGTCAGCCTTCTCGAGTCCGAGCAGTGGGGGCATCTCCGTCTCCTGGCCAGGCCCTGAAAGTTGTGTGAGTTCAGTCACAAGCAGTCGCTGTTCAAGGGTCTCATGAAACTGAGAATAAGAAGACAAAAAAAAAAAAAAAAGATGACTATAAAACTTTTGACTTAGCTGGACAGCGGTGGCACATGCCTTTAATCCTAGCACTCAGGAGGCAGGACTATCTATGTGAGTTCGAGGCCAGCCTGGTCTACAGAGCGAGTGCCAGGACTGTCAAGGATACACAGAGAAACCCTGTCTCAAAAAACAAACAACTTTTGCCTTGGCCTTTAATCTCAGCACTCAGGAAGCAGAGGCAGGCAGATCGCTGGGAGGTTGGGGATAGCCTGGTTTACATGGCCAGTTCCAGGCCAGCCAGGGCTACACAATGAGGGCTACACCCTGTCTCAAAAGAACAGAACAAAAAGAACTTCATCCCCACTTCTTTTACCCCACCGTGCACCTCTTCTCACACTTTTCAAAGTCCTCAAGTCACCACTTTAGGTTCCCTCCGCCGCCCCCAACTCCCTTCCTCTCTCCCTCCACCCGTCCCACCTCCTCTCCTCTCTCCCTCCACCCCCCTCACCTCCTTCCTCTCTCTCTGTGTCCATTCTTTCTTTCCTCCTTTCCTCTCTTCCTACAGGGTCTCACCGTGTTGCCCAGGCTGGCCTCACATGTCCACACTGCGGCTCTTCCCACAGCCTCCCAAGCCCTGGGTAACAGTCACACGCTGCCACAGCCGCTACCCTGGTGGCTCTCACCGCTGTAACCACACTACCCCACTCCTTCGGCCTCACCTTTTTGTCTTCCGACGTCAGATTTGTGTCTTGTGCCTTCACATAGTAGTCCACAAGCAGCTCTTGGATGACTCTCTGTAAGATCTCGTACCTCAGCCATGCTGTCTTATGCAACCGAACTTCATTCCACGCCTCCAAACAAGACAGAACCCCCGTCTGAGACTCTTCTCTCTCCTGACCTTCCTCCCGCCATCTTCTCCCAGGGGCCTTACCTGGGCCTGCTCTTTCGCCAGGGTGAGGCTTAAGCCACTTTCATCCAGATGCTGTGAGAGGCTGAGCAACAGCTGGCTGAAATACGGGTTCTGAATCAGGTCCTCTTCAGTCAGGGCACAAGGAGGAAACTGCTTGTCACACACTTAAAAAACGACAAAGCAAACACATGGACTCCTTGCTTTAATTGGGCAGAACATCACTTACTTCTGAAACAAACAAACAAACAAAGACAACCCTGGCTTTGAGTAGGGAAATTCTCTAAATAAAATGGGATTTAAGTGGAAAAATAAAGCCAGGGCAATGACATATATCTGAAGTCCCTGCTGCTCGGGAGACTGAGGTAGGAGGTCATCCTTTAAACCCAAGAGTTTGAAATCAGCCTGAGAACACAGGGTCAAAACAAATAGTTGCTGTTTAGACGGCTTAGCTGGTAAAGGTACTGTCACCAAGCCTGATGACCTGAGTCCACTCCCCGGAAACCACACGGTGGAATGAGATCACCGACTCCTGAACATCACCACGCTTCAGCGCCCACACAAATAAATATAAAACAAGTATTTGGTGTGGTGGCACACACTTGGAATCTCAGCATCAGGGAGACTGAGGCAGGAGAAGGAGAATTAGGAGTTCGAGGCCAGCTTGGGCTAAGTGACTTCCAGAGGACCCTGTGTGACCTTGTGAAACCCTGCCTCAAAACACAGTCACAAATAAACCGGAAATGATGCTCAGATTAGCAAGTATTTACTTTATCTATGAGGACATTAACCAAGGGGAAACAAGTGTCTGGTAAAGTAAGGTGTGCGCTGCCAGGGACACGTTAAGCAGGGGTTCTACCACCAGCTACAGCCCCGGTTCCAAAGTTAAGGTCTTGGTAAACGGGAATGCAGGAGTAGAGGGTAGAGCACGTGCTTGCTGAGGACTTGGTTTGCTTCCTAGCTCTGAGAGAGAGAGAAAGAGAGAGAGAGAGAGAGAGAGAGACTGAGACTGACTCTTTAGTACAAATCACCAGTAACCAAAATACCTCATCCACACAAAGTTACTACAATCTTTTTTTTTTTTTTTTTTTTTTTTTTTTAAGGTGTTCTGTGTAGCCCCAGGCTGGCTTTGAATTTGATCCTCCTGCCTCACCCACCTAAATGCTGGGATTACAGGCATGCAACACGGAGCCTGGCCAGAATCATTAGAGTTCTTGAGGAAGAGGGGGAAAACAGACCTGGCAAATTCCAACTGTGGATGAGACCTCATCAGTTGCGTAAGCAAAGCTGAGAAAAGGTAGAAGAAATTAACCGACTGCTTAGAACTCTGTCCTTGTGAGCAGAGCTGAGCAACCAACCCATGTAGACACAAATCAGCACAGGCAGGAGAGAGCCCACAAGGGGTCAGTGTCCTCCAGTTACCCTATCTGCTCAAGGCCCCTTCTTTCCAAAATCTCTCGCCCAGGGGCTTTCTGAAGAGGTCTTTTACCATTACCTACCAAACACGAAGATGTTTCCTTTTTGGATTATTATATCCTAAGTCATTTTAGGAAATAACAAATCCTTTATTTTCATTTTCAGGCAGAAAGTTAGGTGTGGTGGCACACACTCATAATCTCTGAACTGTGAGGTAGAGGCAGGAGAATCGGAAGTTCAAGGCCAGCCTGGGCTACAAGAGAAACATGAACACACAAGCAGGAAAGAAGCCATTAAGGGACAGGCCAACCACCCTTACCTTGGCAATATGTTGCCAATACAGCGCGGCACGCAGCATCTACCGCACAAGCGGATACTGAATCCGCAGGAACAGTTGGTCCAACCCGCTTCTCAAACCAAGTCCTCCAGAGCCTCCTGAATTCTACCTTCCTCAGAATTGGGGGATGCACCCTCTTCATCCCGGGAGGCAAGAATCTAGACAAGAGCCCTGGAGACGCCTTCTGCAGACATCTACCCTTACCTTGCTGCAGGATCTCCACCCCTTCTCCAGGTGAGCAGAAATCTCCAGATGCCATCTGACTTTCTTGGTGGTATCTGTACGGAAGGAAACTTTAAGATGAACAAACCCCCGGCCGCTCTGGGTCACGCTACCTCAGGCAGTCTCACAAGCCCAGGCTGGTCTCAAACTCCGTGCCACGGAGGCAAGCCTTGAACTTCCGATCTTCGACTGCCTCTGCCTCCCGAGTGCACCCCCACATCTTGCTCAGAGATGTTTCTTCTAGAGAAGGGCTATATCAGACATCAGGGGTCCCAAAATAAAAGTGCCAGAATACCTTATATTTCAAGAACAAAATGTCTGCCTGGCAGTGGCGGCGCACACCTTTGATCCCAGCACCCGGAAGGCAGAGGCAGGCGGATCTCTGTGAGTTCGAGGCCAGCCTGGTCTACAGAGTGAGTTCCAGGACAGGTTCCAAAGCTATACTGAGAAACCCTGTCTCAAAAAAACAAAAAGAAAGAAAGAAAGAAAAGAACAAAATAATGTCTCTTTCTAAAGAAACTACGCTGCCTCACCCCCACCCCACCCAGTCCACTAAGGTCTAAAGGAAGGCTGCCCCCTAGCATTACAAACTGTTGCACTCATGTTCCCAGTAAACTGGGGAGTGGGGGGGTCCAAGTGTGCCTCTTCCCCAGTGACAGCTCAGCTATGGAGCATCTCACTGGTTTGTGGCGCTTCTCTGACTCTGTCCTCTCATGGAAGAGCTGTTTGCCTGGGGACAGGAGTGGCAGACAGTTGAACCACTATAACAGCCCTAGTAAAGTGCACCTAGAGGAGGTCACAACAGTGTACTGCAGACTGCAGAGTGGACACACTATGGGTGTTTTGCTAGAACCTGGAGTGTCTTGGAAAGAATGTCATCAAGAGGGCAGTGAGAAACTGAACAGGAACATAAACATCGCCTGCCCATTCTTTCCCGGGGTTTGCTCCACGCTGACCTCCAAAAGGTGGCTGAGCCCGAAGCTGGGCTGACCCTGAAGCTTATTAGGGACTTAACGCTTCAGGTCCGCAGAACATCGGTTTATTCGCTCCTTTTATGAGTCACATGAAAGCAACTAGTCGTTTGTTTTGTAACGTTGATGCAGCTGAGGAAGCGCGATGCTAGGCCTTAATTTGTGGCTCTGCCACCCCGATGTTTCTGTGTGAGGCTCAGGGAAACGCTTTCTGGTGCCAACCCTCTTCCACCTGCAAAACCGCGATAACGATTCTTACCTTGCATTATGAATTAATAACAATCGACTTGTCAACAAAAGCTATTTAGTTAAGTTCAGTTTTACCAATTCAGTTTATTGTTGAGCTACGCCTGCAAATAAAGTTTTGAGGGCCGGTTAGGCACACAGCCATGGGGGTTTCAACCGGCTCGGGGTCCTCAGCGGAGCCGCCGGCCTTCAGTGGCCACAGGACACCACCTCAGGCTGCACCCCACCCTGCACCCCACCCTGCGCGGGCTGCGGGAGTCACAGGCGCGGGGGTGGCCAGCTTCCAGCCCCCCAGCCGTCCCCGCACGCTGCACTGGACGCAGATTGATTTTCCAGGTGTTTTCACAAGAGGTGACCCTTACAAGGCCCGAGATAATCAAGATGCAGAACGCGCTCTCCGGCGCCGACCTACCGTCTGGGCCGCCAAGGAGTCCTGAGGGCGAGCGCGGCCTCGCCGCGAGAGCTCGCGGACGTCGAGAGCAAACCTGCACACCTCGCTGGCCGAGCGCCGAGGCCGGGGACTGCCGGGGTTAGACGATCCCGCCAAGAGTGTAGGCGGAACCGGTCTGAAATCGGCCGGGCCGCGGGGCGGGGCGGGGCTGTGCTGGGCGGGAACGGAGGCCCCGCCCCGGGAGCGCGCACTCGGCTCAACCGCCTGGAAGTTGGCAATTTACCGGTTTAATGGGGCTAAGGCACGGAAGGCTATAGTTAGAGGTAGCGGCCCAGCCTGGAAGCTTAGGTGGTTCTCGAACAAATCGCACCTTTACCGGCTTCCTCTTGGATGTGTTTTTTTTGTTGTTGTTGTTGCTGTCGGTTTTAGATTCATATATATATATATGGTCTCGCTGGGTAGCCCTGGCTGTCCCTGTCTTGGGACTCGCTTTACAGACTAAGCTGGCCTGGAACTCCAGAGATCCGCCTGCCTCTGCCTCTCCGGCGCTGAGTTAAGGTCTCAGGCTCCTGCACCACGGCTGGTTTATTTTTTTAATTTATGCAAGTGGGCGCGCGCATGCGCCACACGTGTGCAGTGTTCACGCAGGCCAGAAGAGGGAGTCAGAGCCCTGTGAACCGATATTACAGGTGACTGTGAGCCGCCAGATGCGGGTTCTGGGACTTGAACTCAGGCCCTCTCCAAGAGAGGTCAGTGCTCTTAACCACTGAGCCATCTCCCCTGGCTATTGAATTTCTTAGCCCTGCTTCCTCTGCCCTCCCCTTATTTTATTTTTAATCACGTTTTATTGATTGTGTGTGCTACGTGTGCTGTGGAGGTCAGAAGACGTTGCGGGAGTTGTCAGTTCTTCCCAGATGTAGGTTCCGGGGGTGGAACTCAAGTCACAGGCTTGGCAGCAAGCTCCTTTACCCATTCAGCCAAGTTAAGGGCCCTGCCCTCGCCTTTATTTCTCATTCTTCATTCAAGCCCTACTCCTGCCTACACTGGTTTTACAAAACGAAGGGAACCCAATCAGGAAGTGAGTTATTTTAGGAAATAAGATGTTTAGCTGGACGTGGTGGTATTACTCGTCCTTCATCCCACCTGCTCCGGCGACTGAGTCAGGAAGATCTTGAGTTCAAGGCCCGGCCTGGGCACCATGTTGAAGTTGCCACCCTCCACCCCCATCAGAGTGAAAGTTTTATATGAAATAAACTGCTTCAAAGTTATTAGCTCTCTTTTTCAAGCTCTGTTTATTTTGCTGTTATTTATGTGTGTGGGTGTTTTGCCTGAATGTCTGTGGACCACTTCCATGCTTGGTGCTCTCGGATCCCCTGGAACTGGTAACAGTTGCCACTATGTAGGTGTTGAGAATCAAACCCAGGTTTCTAAAAGAGCAATGGTTGAGCTGTTTCTATTACCTAAGAAAACAAACAGATACGGTGGAGCAAAGTGTGCTAGGAGATGGAACTGTTCACTTCTTCCTTTAGAACGAGCTAGGGTGCACGCGGGCCTTTAACCTCGGCACTCGGGAGGCAGAGGACAGACTGGTCTACCTAGAGAGTTCCAGCCAGGGTTGCATAGAGAGATCCTGTCCCCGTCCCCCTCCCCCCCCCCCAAAAAAAAGGAAGAAGTAGAGGCTTCCACTAGTATACACAGAGGAACGATCCAGTGCAGAAAGATTTTATGCCCTTGGTCAGAGCATCAGCTGCCATGTTTCGTGTTTAATGCTAGAGTGCCCTGTCATTTTCCAAGGCTTTTAAAAATTGTTTATGCTCCCTCAGTTCCGCAGCGCAGCCTCATTAAATGCCAGGCCTACATGCAAACAGTGCTCAGGACAAAATAGCAAGCATCTACTAAAATTTCATCTCCCAAGTCTTCAAGTTCTTAAATACTGAACTACAAGGCTTTGGCTAAGGGCTTCTGAAGCACATGAGGCCCTGAGGAGGTGAAGGTACAGAAGTCTGCCTTCCAGAAGGATGGAGAAGATAGTGGTGGGAGCCTGGCATTGAACAGACCTCCATAGGCCATTATCTCTTCCCTCTTTGTCCCTTTCAAGCCATGAGACCTTGGGCTACAGCTCTCCTTCCTGTCAAAAGGGGGATAACATATTTCTAGTTACTCCCGTCTCTTAGCATTGATGTAAAGATCAAATGAGATAATGGCTAAGAAAGACTATGAAAGTGAGGTGTTTTATTAAGTGCCTTGGGAGACACCAAGATAAATGTGACCTAATTCCTACCCTGAGGAAATTCACAGCCTATTGAGAAGATACACATGAGAAGGAAAGAATCCAAGGCAGTAAATAGGTGTCGAAAGGGCAGTTTAGATTATAAATACCAGAGAAACTTCAAGAGGGGACAGACATTTCTCTGCAGAAATAGATAGGAGAGACTGTGAAATAAATCTTATTTTCACTCTACCTGAAAGGAGAGAAAAAATTGAAAACATTTAGAATGAATGAAAGAGTCCAGCAAATTGAGGCAGAGAAGGGGTATGGCTGCGTTGTAGGTGCCAGGACCCTGGGTCATCTGAAAGTGTGGGGGGAGGGGTTCATGGGTGAGCTTTCTTTGAGAGGAGAGAGTTCACCCCTAGACTCTGGAGGGCTAGGAGGTTAGAGGAGCCTCCTAGCTGTCAGAAATGCAGCCAAGGCCGAATGCTGACATGGACTTTAATCCCAGCACTTGGGAAGTAGAGACATGAACCTCTGTGAGTTCAAGGCCAGCGTGGTCCACATAGTGACTTCTAGGACAGTGAAGGCTATGCAGAGACCCTGTCTCACAAAACAAAATGAGCAAAAATGGAATGTCAGCAAAGGAAGGCAAATCGGACCCCCCACCCCGTGTCCTTGAGCGAGAACCCCACCTCTATAGCATGCTTCCTGTCAACTGCCTTTTCCCACACATTTTTTTTAAAATACTCATTCTAGTATTTTGGCAAAAAAAAAAAAAAATTGTTTTTTTTTTCTAAAACAAGGTTTCATTGTGTAGCTTTGGTGCCTATCCTGGATCTTGCTCTGTAGACCAGACGGGGCTGGAACTCACAGAGGTCCTCCTGACTCTGCCTTCCGAGTGCTGGGATTAAAGGCAAAGGCTGGAGCCACCACGACCCAGCTCGGCACAAAATGTTTAAAGAGTTTTGCCGTAACTGTTCACTATCACAAACCAGCTGCCAAACACCCTCCAAAACTCCTCAGTGTCCGGCACTGCGACCCACACTGCAACCCACACCACCAGTCCCAGCCAGTCCCAGCCAGTCCCAGCGTTCGGGAGGCTGAAACAGGAAGGATCCCAAACTTGAGGCCAGCCTGGACAACTCAGTGAGATCATGAATCAAGAGCAAAGATAAGAGGGATTGGGGATGTTGCCAAGTGATGAAGAGCTTGCTACGAGCGTGTGACATCCTGGACTCAATCTCCAGCGTCATAGATAGACAGGCATGTACATACATACATACATACATACATACATACATACGTGATTGGTTTTTATTTATTTTTGAGACAGGCCTCAAGTATTTCAGGCTAGCCTTAAACTTACCAATATAGCCCAAGGCTAGCCTTGAACTCCTGATCCTCCTGCATTCACATTTGATTATTCACCCCAGTAAATAGTCAAATTTAAAAATAAAAATATAATAAAAAGAGAGGGCATAGTGGTAAATACCTTTAATCTCGGCACTGGGGAGGCAGAGGCAAGTGGATCTCTGTGAGTTCAAGGCCAGTATGATCTACATAATGAGTTTCAGAACAGTCGGGGCTACCTAAAGAGACCCTGTCAATAAATAAACAAACAAATAATAAACAAGGCTGGAGAGATGGCTCAGTAGTTAAGAACACGTGCTGCCCTTTCAAAACACCTAAGTTTCATTCTGAGCACCCACTTTGGGGAGCCCACAGCCACCTGTAACTCCAGTTCCAGGAGATCCAACACCCTCTTCTGCCCTCTGTGAGCCGTGAGCCTCCACACACGTGTGTACACGCACACAGACACATACATGCACCTAAATTAAAAATACTATAGGGTGAGCCAGGCAGTGGTGGTGCACACCTTTAATCCCAGCACTTGGGAGGCACAGACAGGAAGATCTCTGTGAGGCCAGCCTGGTCTACAAAGCGAATCCCAGGACAACTAGAGCTACGCAGAGAAACCCTGTCTCAAAAGACCAAGAAAATAAAACAAAACTATAGGCTGGATGTGATAGTAAACACCTTCAATCCCAGCACTTGGGAGGCAGAGGCAAGCAGATCTCTGTGAGCTGAGGCCAGAGTGGTCTACAAGGTGGATTTTTCTAGAATTGTATGTAAGTGGAATAAAATTAAGATGTGTTCTTTTGTGGAGTCTGATCACCATAATTATTTTGACAGATCTTGCTGTGTGGCCCTGGCTACTGAGATCAAATGTGTGCACCAACAAGAACAGCAACAGCCAGTGATGCCTCTTTGTGGCCGAGGGTAACAAGAACTCTCTAAATGCCTTGGTTTGTCTGGGTTTGTACTCAAGGAAGAGCTTCCTCCTTCCCCCCAGCACCTACCTGCACTGCAGGATGTAGCAGCACTCACCGGTTGATAGAATGAACTTCCAACACTCCCTCGGCGCTGGTCCCCTACTTGCTTTACTGGTCCAAGAAATGTTGGGCCTTTGTAGGCTGCTGTCTTCCCTGGGCTGTGTGAATCACCTTCTGCTCTGCCACACTCCACGTACAAAGCACAACCATTCAGTTCTTAACTGCTCATTAATGATGAAGCCAAGAATACGCCTGAGCTAGGTTCCGGCCAGGCTGTAGGGGCGATGCAAGACAAAAAACCAGGCAGAGCATCTATTCTCGGTTAACGTTTTCAAGACACTGCTCCTAACCCAGGCTTCTGAAAACCTTTGTGCATTTTAGCTTGGAGATACATGGAAAGGGGAACCTGAGAAAAGTCTACTTAACCTTTCAGACTTAGATTTGTTGCATTGTTTAAAATTGCAGAAAAGAGTGGAAATTTACAGGATTATTGTAAATCCTAGTCAGGAAACAAAATGGTTCACTAAAGAAAGAGTCCCAGGCAGTATTTAGTATTCTATTAATGATACTAAAGGGAGCCTTGAAGTCCAATATGCTCAGCACTAAAGGATGGCCTTTCAATGACGAGTTGAAAAGCTCGGACGTGAAAACTCAGCCATGAGTTGGCGTGGTGGTTCTCACCTGCCATTCTAGAACTCAGGAGGATGAAGCCAAAGACTGTCTCGAGTTCAAGGCCAACCTGGACTGTGATGAAACTCTGCTCAAAAAGACAAAAATTAGCTGGGCAGTGGTGGCGAACGCCTTTAATCCCAGCACTTGGGAGACAGAGGCAGGTGAATCTTTGTGAGTTCGAGGTCAGCCTGGTCTACAGAGCTAGTTCTAGGACAGTCAAGTCTACACAGAGAAACCCTGTCTCAGAAAAAAAAGAGAGACAGACAGAGAGTGACAGAGAGTGACAGAGATGGATGCTCTACAGCACCCACAAAGACTGACCAGACTTAATGGCTCCCAATAAACAAAATCAACAACATCAACAAATAACAACAACAAAAGCCTTCAGGATAAGTCTGCTTACAAATCACTTGTTCAGAAAAAGTTATGAACATCAGCTGTATCACTCAGACGGTATCTGATAGATACATTATGGACTGAGGAACGAGTGTCAGGCAATTGTTTCCAAGGCATTCACTGGAAATGAGGGTATTCAGAGGGACAAAGATTCATGATTAAGCTAGAAAATGTCATGGCCACTGTAAGTGCACGATTTGAGAAGAAATCAAGACAGGTAAAAGAAAATATGTAATCAACCTTTGACTTCAAATGAAAATTTCAAGACAGACGTTTATAATGTACCATTTTGGCAATAGCTTAGCACTTCTGAGGGAATTCTAAGCCCTGCCCCTGATAGCCTCAAGGGCTTGCTGGCTGTTTACCAGAACTTGTTACACAGATTTTCACAGATCGCAGTGAGCCTGCTTTACCCTGAGACACTATTGAGAGCTGGAATATCAACTAGCCCTGATAGAAGTTTTGGATCTCAAAGAAAAGCAAAGAAATTGACTCAAAAAACAGGACAGATTGAAACAATTTCTGCTAGAGGACTATGAGATTGTGAAGGGACTTTTTCAGGAGAGGAAGGCTTTTGAAAAACCAGGCCTGAAGCAGAATGCACACAGTTTCCGCTGTAACTGTGTGCTGTTGTGAGTTGACTGAAAGCATGCGCCATGCTGAGGAAAGCATTTCCCTAGGGGGCTGAAGAGAGGCCTCGTCATTTAAGAGCATTCGTGGCTCCTCCAGAGGACCCTGATCAACTCCCAACACCCACATGGTGGCTCAGACTCTGAAACTAAAGTGCCAGGGGATCCAACACCCTCTTCTGGCCTCCATGGCACCACATGTACGTGATATACAGAAATATGTGCAAACAAAACACCCATACACATTAGATAAGCAGTAGACAGACAGACAGACGGACGGACGGACGGATGGATGGATGGGTGAGTGGGTGGGTAGCATACAGACAGACAGACAAACATAGATAAGCAAGCTAAGTTGCTGATGAACAAGGTTTTCTCCCTTAAAATTCATATACTAACTAGGAGAAGTAGGCCATCCCAAGGGCATTTGGTGTTTCATGCTTGAGAAGAATTTACACTGTGATCTTGAAACGCCTCCTGAGATTAAAGCCTTCTGATAGAAAAAGCCAAAGCAAGAGGAAGCTAGCAGTTGAGTGCACACTCCATATTCTATTTACCAGTGAGAAATTTAGCTCAGCTAATTTATAGGATGCACTCATGATAGCTAAGGAGGTTACTGCATTTAAGTTCATCATGACCAACTCCCCCCGTATTAAAAATACTCAAGCACGGATGATGCTGGAGTGAACTTTTGGGGTGTGGTAGGCATTGCAAAATGAATGTTATGGTTCCTTTAAGTGGTTAATAATGAGATGAGCACTCATACCTTTAGTCCCAGCACTCAGGAGGCAGAGGCAGGCTGGTCTCTATGAGGTTGAGGCTAGCCTGGTCTACACAGCCAGTTCCAGAACAGCCAAGGCCTGTCTCAGTGAGACCTTGTCTCAGAAAAACAAGCCAAAAACAACAAAAACAGTTAATAATGGAAGGTTTTATGCCTGGGAAGCCCATTAGAATCACCCAAATGAGGAATTATTGACCTAAAAGTCTACAAGGACCGGGCAGGTGTGTACTGTGTGAAGGTCAGCCTTAACACCGGCGAGGACCGTGACAAGCCAAAAAAGGAATACACAAAGAAGTCCAACCGATTCAGTTCCTAAGCTGACTGGACCCGGCACTCAGGGTACACAAATAGATAGAGAAAGTGGGGATAAGCTGCCCTACTGGGTGGTGACAGCAGCCATGGGCCCTGTTGGGGTTCCTCAGAATCTCACTAGGTAGCTCAGACTGGCCTCAACTCTCAAGTGCTGTGTGTACAGGTGTGGGCCAGCGTGATCCCTAGTGCTCATCCTGTCCTGTATTTTTATTTCATAAATGCACAGGCATTTTAAAGAACAAATATTATTCTGTACATACGATTTTGGTATATGTTTATTATGAATGATTTTTACTTTTTTGTTTGCTCTTGGGGGTTTCCTTCCCTCCTCCACAGGGTCTCATGTAGCTCAGGCTGGCCTTGAACTCACTATGTAGTCAAGGACAACCTTGAATTTCTGATTCTCTCACCTTGACTTCTCAAGAGCCAGGATGAGGATGACAGGTGTGCACCACCACCCCAGCCACCTTTTAAACACACACACACACACACACACACACACACACTGTCTTTCTCAAGAGCACTGTCAATGCCTTTTCAACTGAATTAATTCGGTTACTTCCAGGATCACGAGCACCTGTAACTCTAGCTCCAGGGGAGCAGATGCCCTTTTCCGGCCTCCATGGGCACTGCACACATGTTATATGCCCATACAGACACAGACACATAAATTATAAATAAAATCAAGTAAATGACCAGGCACAGCAACATACACTTTTTTTTTTTTTTTTTTTTTTTTTTTGGTTTTTCCAGACAGGGTTTCTCTGTGTAGCTTTGCGCCTCTCCTGGAACTCACTTGGTAGCCCAGGCTGGCCTCGAACTCACAGAGATCCGCCTGGCTCTGCTGCCCGAGTGCTGGGATTAAAGGCGTGCGCCACCACCGCCCGGCAACATACACTTTTGATCCCAGCCTTTGCGGGGCAGAAGCAGGCAGATCTCTGAGTCTGAGGCCAGCCTGATCTACAGAGAGTTCCAGACCAGCCAGGGCTTCACTGTGAGACGCTGTCTCAAAACAAACAGGAACACAGCAACAGCAAAACCGAGGGCTAGATAAGAGTGAAGTCTGCTCTCGCAGAGGACCTGATTTCTGTTCTCAGCACTCATGTTGAGCGGCTCACAATAGCCTGTAACTTCAGCTCCAGGGGTTCAAAGACCTCCAGGTTCCACGAACACCTGCATTCACATGTAGGTACACACACAATCTAAAATAATAAAACTGGCGGGCAGTGGTGGCGCACATCTTTAATCCCAGCACTCAGGAGTCAGAGGTAGGTGGATCTCTGTGAGTCTGAGGCTAGGACAGCTAGAACTGTCACACAGAGAAACCCTATCTCAACAACATCAACAACAACAACAAACTAATAATAATAAAACTTAAGAAAAAAATTTGAGAGACAGAATGACAACATCCTGTCCTGATGATGCCATCCTGAAATCTCAGCTACTTAAAAAACTGAGACAGGAGGATCATAAGATGAAGGGCTGCTTGGCAATTCACTGAGATCCTGTTTCAAAATATAAAGTTAGAAAGAAAAGTCTGGTTGGGGTGATTGTGGCACAAAATCCCAGCACTCAGGAGGCAGAGGCAGGAGATTCCTGAGTTAGAGCGGCCAACCTGGTTTACAGAGTGAGTTCCAGGACAGCCAGGGCTACACAGAGAAAATGTCTTAGAGAGGGAGAAAGAAAAGACAGACAGAGAAAGGCAAGAGAGGTTAGCTTAATTGGTAGAGTGTGTCTTTAGGATGGCTTTGGACTAGGTTCCAGAACCACTGTCCCCTAACACCGGATAGTCTGGCTGATTGAGTTCGTACTAGTATGCACAAGGCCTTGGGTTCAATTCCCAGCATCAATAATAACAATAGACCTCTCTATACATAGACTCTGCACTTAGCAACAGAATTTCTACTGTGGGCTGGCACTTCCTGATCTGCAGTCAAGCTGTACAGCCTCACTCATCAGCACTCTGTACCGTGGGATATGAGGTCTTTTATTCATAACCATCAATTACTTTACACTCTCCTTGACAAGTTGCTTATAATCTCAAGCCATTTTATGTGTGTGTTTGTCTCCCTGGCTAGACTGTGCCCTTCAAGGGGAGGAACCCTCTTCCAGAGCATTCTTTTGTTTTGCTCGAAAGTGCTTCTGAGGGCACTTTGGCCACAGTTAGTTCTAATTAACAACATAACAAACACAAACCAGAACAGTTTTAATTTCTGTTGCTTGTGTCCCTCAGTCTCCCCAAATCGTCATTTCAAAGTGCTTTTCTCACAATGAGTAAGCCTGTGTCATTTACCTGTGATGGTGTCACTATGGTAAGGGGTAATGGGAAGAGGTGAAAGGTCCTTCATTCATCTTCAGGAGTCATAACACGTCATCAAGCTGTGTGACCCTGGGTGAGTCACATTACCAAGAGATGCTATTTTTGCTTCTGGTGTGTATGATGGATGTGCGTGTTTGGGTATGTGTATGGTGTATGTTATATGTGTATGATAGATGTATATGTATATGTGTATGATGTATGTATGTGATGTGTATATATGTGTGTATCTGTGTATGTGATACATGTACAAGAGTATGTTCCATACACACACAAGGCTAGACCGGGTCACGGAGCATCTTGATCACTTGGTCTTAACCAATGGAGACAGGGTCTCTCACTGAAGGTGCTTGGTGTAGGCTGACTGGCCAGCCATCCTCAAGACACAACAGGCTGTCTCCACCATGCTTGGGGTACAGTGCACACAACCATGCCTAGCATTTCACCTGGATGTCAGGGATTAGAACTCAGATCCTCATGCTTACACAGAGCAGGTGCTCTTAAGAACCCAGTGCACCATCTTCCCGGCTCCTCTATGTCCTCATTCTAGAAGGAAGGAGACTGTATTCTCTAAAATCATGCCCTATTTGGCCCTCACCTATTAAAGCTAACCAGTGCTCTTCCTTTTTGCTGGTGGCAAAATAATATTCAATACACAGTAAAAGGAATTTGCTGGACTAGCAAAATAGCTCAGTGGGTAAAGGCTCTTTACCTGATGACCTGAATTCAATCCCTGGGCCCCACATGGTGGAAGACAGAACCAACTCCAGAGGGTGGGCCTCTGACCTCCACACACAGGTGGTAGCAGGTACATGCCCCTCCCCCATAAAATAAATAATCGTAAAAAAAAATTTTTTTAAATAGAACCAGGCATGGTGGAGCACACCTTTAATCCTGATAAACAGAGACAGGCAGAACCCAGGACCACCAACCCAGGGGAGGCACCATCCATAATGGGCTGGGCCCTCCCCCATTAATCACTAAAGGAGAAAATGCCTTACAGCTGGATCTCATGGAGGCATCTCCTCAACTGAGGCTCCTTCCTCTCTGATGACTCTGGCTTGTGTCAAGTTGACACACAAAACTAGTCAGTATACCTTGTCTAAAAAAAAAAAAAAGAAAGAAAGAAAAGAAAAGGAAAAAGAAAAAAAATCAGGAGGGCCTGGAGAGTGGCAGTTTATGCAGAAAGGATCTGGATTTGGATTCAATTCCAAGCACAGTTATATAATAATTTCCTCCAAGATAAAACATTCCATTCTGCAGGAAGCTCTTAAAGCTTAGGAAGGTAAACAACTCAAAAGATCTTCAGGAAGTACCTGAAACTAACCAGATTCACTAGACCCCTCCCTGCAAGAGTAAACCAGGAAAGCTGAGTCTCTCTCCGATGAAGGGAGACTGAACGACAAAAAAGATTTCAGGCAGTTGGAGCTGCAAAGAAGACCCTGAGACCAGTCCACAGCCTGGAAGAAGCAGAAACCAGCTGAGCTGCGGGAAGAGGTGTAGACCAGAGTCACTTGGAAAGGACGCTCTCACCAGTGAGCTGCCTGCAGGCTGTGCAGTGTGTCCGGGTTTCCTGCTTTTGTGAGCTGTCACCCCTGCTGGGGTGGACCTTGGTGATGCAGCTGTCTTGGAGTCATTTCTGTAAGTAACGCCTCACTTGAATGCTAGCAAGTAACCCTAATAAAACTTCCGCTTGACCAAGTTGGACTTTGGTGATATTGGTACCTTGGTCTGTTGTGGGTTTCCTATCTGGGCTGAATAGATGTGTATGTATCACGTCTTCCCAGGAAAAGTTTTGTCACACAACAAACACCCACATGGCAGCTCGCAACCCTCTGTAACTCCAGCTCCAGGAGATCGGATGCCCTCTTCCGGCTTCCATGGACACTGCACGTACACGGTGCACAGACATACGTACAGGCAAAACACCTGAATGTAATTTTTAATTAAAAAAATAATATATTTAAAAAAAATAAGAGAATTTGCCAAGATGAATGTGCGCACACGTTTGTAATCCCGGCACCTGAGAAACCAAATCAGAGATTGCTACAACTTCCAGGTCAGCCTGGGTTAGTGGGAGAGTGGCCTAAACTGTACAGATGAGACCAGTCCACTTGGGACAGTAGACAGTCACCAGAGGCTGGTATCTCACTTTAGAAACAAGGTCTGGAATCTGGAGAGTTGGCTCAACAGTTAAAAGCTTTTGTTGCTCTTTCAGGGGACCCAGGTTCAATTCCCAGCACCCACATGGTGGCTCACAACCATCTGTAACTCCCGTTCCCGGGGATCTGATGCCCTCTTCTGGCCTCAGCTGACACCAGGCATGCATGAGGTGCATACACATACACACAAAATAGTAAAATCAGTAAGTATTTTTTGAAAAATAGAAACAAGTTCTCTCTGTGTAGTCCAGGCTGGCCTCAATTTTAAGACCTCCCGGCCTTTATTCTGAGCACTGAATTAAGGCGTGCCCAGCCCAGCAATCTGCTCTTATTTTCAAGGTCAAGACTTAACTCCTTTATAACTGGGACTGACAGTGGATTTCCTAGGATCCCTTTATGGCATAGCTGAGACCCAATCAGCAAAGTCAGAGGGGACAGACAGGACCATAGGACTGAGGTTGATTAGACTCTTATGGAGCCTCATCACAAGGCCACTGAGCTGAGTCAGGTCAGCTTTCAGGTATGGGTGCTTCAAAAACAGGGTGGAAAAAAAGAAATGTTTTCCAGTACTGGAGAGATGATGGCTCAGGAGGGAAGAATGCTTATTGCCCCTACGGAGGACCTGAGTTCAGTTCCCAGCACTAACATCAGGTGGCTTACAACTGCATGCAACTCCAGCTCCTGGCTATCTGACACCCTCTTTTGGCCTTTTTGGGCACCAATACACACCACACACACACACACACACACACACACACACACACACACGCACGCACGCATTTCAAACAAGGGCTAGAGAAGTGGCCCAGCAGTTAAGGGTGCTAGCTGCTTTTTCAGGGGACGCAAGTTGGATTCTCAGCACCTGCATAGCAGCTCACAACCGTGTTTAACTCCAGTGCCAGAGGACCTGCTAACTTCCTCTTCTGTTACCTGAGAGCACCAGGTACATGGGGTGCACTTACACCCAGGCAAAACATTCATAAAGTTAAACAAAATTAAAGACTCTCGAAAGGTTTATTGAGTTTTGAACAAAATGTTTGGCTAACCTTTATTTTCTCCATCTTTTTCATTCCAGCGCTTGTGTTTTCTTGCTTTGGTTTGTTGTTGTTTTTGTTTTGTTTGGCAGGGTCTTCCTACGGAGGAGCCTGGGCTGCCCTGTAACTTGCTCTGTAGACCAGGCTGACCGAGAATTCAGAGAGCCCCATCTGCTTCTACTCCCAAGTGCTGGGCCATCACCCCCAGCTGCTTTCTTTTTGCTTAAAGGTACAGTCTGAAGGACTGCATGCAACAGGCTTACGTACTTGGAAACAGCTTACTATCTCCTGAAGTGGCCTGGCTGTAAGTGTAATCTTTCCACTTTTCCTGGCTTCAAGAGCGCCGGGAGGCAGAAGTCAAGACTCTATACAAGAAAAAGGCAAGGAAAACCATTTGAACTCACTTCCCCCTGTGCTCAACTCCATCCATTAGTGATGGGGCATATGCTAGGCAAATACTGTTCCATTGAGCCATCACCCTTTAGCCCAGGTTAGCCTCAAAACTTTTGATTTTATCTCAGCCCCCCCCAACTTGTGCTAGAACTAGGTACATGCCACTATGTTAGATGCCAGAATTTTAAAAAATATTTATTCTTATGTATATGAGTGTTTTCTCTACACGTGTCTATGCACCACATTCATTCCTGGTACCAGAGGACGTCAGAAGGCATCGGAGCTCCTGGAACTGGAGTTACTTACAAAAGGTTCTAAGCTGTGATGTGGGTGCTGGGAATAGAACCTGGGTCCTGTGTAAGAGCAGCAAGTACTATTAACTGCTGAGCCATCTCTCCAGGCTCTCCTGTATCTACTTCCTGAATGCTGGAACTACAGATTCTAGCCCATGGGTCCAGTCCATCTTACTCTCATTCTTTTTACATCATTTTTATTCTGTGTACGTAGGCCACACTCCAGGGGGACCAGAAGTCAACTCGTGGGAGTTGGGTCTCTCCTTCTACCAGATGGGTTCTGGGGGTTGAACTTAGGTTATCAGGCTTGGCAGCCAAGTGCCTTTACCTGCTGAACCACCTCGCTGGTCCCCGTCTTAACCTTGTTGGGTTCTTGGTGACCAGAGCTATCCAGAGCAAAGAGCTCAGATCAGCTGCCAAAGCCTGACCCTTACCTTGCAACTTTCATCTCACAGAGAGATCCTTACTGTTCTTCCCCTTTCTCCATCTCAGTACTAGTATGTTAGTAAATATGGAGTGTCCAAGTTAGCCAAAGAGTCTCCCTATTGCTGTACCCATGACGCCATCCCACCAGTCACCAGCAACTGCAAGCAGCAAAGACAAGTATTGAGAGAGGCAATCTTCTAGTAAAAAGGGCATATGGGGACTCCATGTTGACGCAGGCTAGCTGGTTGCTCCCCTGCTGCAGCCTGTCCCCCTGGCAAGAATAGTTTTGGGGAGCCCCAGGCAGTATTGGCGCAGACCTAGATGGGAAGGAGCCCACGGGTGGGAATGGAGAAAAGCCCAAAGTAGAGTTGGATGCGTTTCCTCAATTCAGGACCAAGAGGCTGAGTGTACAGCTATACAAGCTTGCCTCTTTCCCCAGCCCAGTGGGAAAATGTCCCGCTCACAGGACCCTTGTAGTTACTCATTCAGTAATAGTTCGGAAGTCTCAGCTGAAAAGCGAGCAATCCAAATTTCAGAACGTTTCTCCAAAAATATATTTCCCCAACTGTATGTATCTGTTCTCTTCCTCACTTGGAGACCCTGTCCAGTAATTCCCAGAATGGCTGGCACAGTGATCCTTGATCCTAGAATCGCCCCCCAAAGTGGGTCTTCCTTCCTCAGGAGTCCATCATTTCCAGACTCACTTGTTTATGGTACAACTACATTTTAACAATACAGATGTGGAAGTCAGACCAATGCACCAAAACCATGTGGAGTTCCATTAAATTTTCAAGGCATACTTACAAATGAACTTATAACAAATATCGAAGTAAGAAACACAATACACTCACAAAATATCTGTACCAATTGTTATTTATTGCTAGAATTTAAACTTTGTTTTTTAAGTGTCCAAGAAATAGATCATGTAGGAAAAGATACTCATAAAGGCAGGGAACAATCTTATCACTTACAAAGTGCCACAAAGTTGAGAAATGTAGGTTGCTAATAACTCTGAAGTACTCTTGATGAACAGGCAGAAACCACTGAATGCTCAGTGTAGTGAAAAGAACAGAACATTTAGGCGGCTAGGAAAACACTCACAAGGGGATGGAGCTCTTGTCAACCTGCTCATCAAATGCACTGAACGTCCAGCCAGCGAGTGAACTGACTTTTAAGACATCCGGCTTTGGGTGAATTCAAGTTTCAGCCAAGCGGACTAGAACCAAGTCAAACCATTTTGTTCTCTCCGGCTTCCACAAAGCCTTGAGTTGTGGGGCTGTAGCAGATCCAAGGCAGGATCCCTTTATGAGGTGGGTCTCAAATGATAAGCTACTGCTAGGGAACTAAGTGTAAAAGTCACCTGAGAAAAAAAGGAGTCAGAGGGAGGGGCACAGGCGCACACGGACACACATGTATCCACACAGGCTGGGCTAGAGGGCTCAGTGCACTTCAACCCGGGAGCGGGGCTAGCCTGAAGCTTCCTGGACATCCCACCCAGAAAGTTTCACACCCAGAGACCTGCTCATGACGTCCCCCCAGCTAAGTAAAACAGCAACCAAGGACAGGCCCCACTCAGCCTCCCCAGGTCCCTGAGAAACAGGCAACACAGGCAGCAGGACCCCCCAGAGCTGGTCCCCATCCCAGCAGACAGATGGGGGAGCTCTCTAGTCCTTAGGGAGACAGCCAAGAAATGACTCATGTCATTAAGTCCAGGGCTTCCAGCCCTCCATGCAGACCAAGATAGGACACTGTGGGAAAGGCCTGGCTGACCCCGTGTGTAGAGTACAACAGACTGGGGGTGGTTTCTGTGAGGCCCTCTCGTGTGATCCAGCACTAGCACACTGCTCGACTAATACAGAAACATACACTGGAAATATACATCAGAATCGATGTTCAGAAAGTACTGAAACCTGCCCGTGCGTGCTCCGAGGCACAGGCTGAACACGAGCAAGGCCAGTCAACCCTCCTGGCAAACAGAAGGTCCCTCCTCCACAGCCTATTTGGAATGTTAGGATCTTTGGGTCTCTGGCCTTTGGGGCCTCCCCAGAGAACTCTTCACAAGGACTGCGGCGTGCAGGAGTGCATTCCTCGCCTCGGCTAGCCAGAGAACTTCTCCACAGGGGTGATGGCGGCAGCGGCAGCAGCAAGGACAGCTCAGATATAGTTGGTGGGGGGCTGTCGGGCACTGAGTCGCTGCATGTGACAGCCATGGCAGAGCAGATGTCCATCGAGAGGGAAGCAGCAGCAGCCTTCCTCGTCGCTCAGCTGCATGCGGCAGTCCTAAAGAAGAAGGCAACGAATTCACAGCAGCTCGGGGCTCCCTGCACACCGAGGCCATCTTGGGGGAGTCTGCCCTGCTCAGGAGCAGACTAGCCAATGAGTAGGAAGAATGGGGACCCGGGAGGCAGGGTGAAGACCCCAGAGACACTTCAGCTGGACACCAGGTGTCGCTGCTGTTGCAGAAATAATGACACAAGCCCCATCTCCAGCAGTGAGTCCATGCTGGGGAAGCCACCTTCAAAAGAGATCCCAACAACTAGAACCAGGAAGAGTAGCTGGAGGACAAAGGAGGCTGGACACAGGTCACAACAGTGTCCTAGTTCTCGGTGTCCTGCATCACTTCCACAGACGCCCAGTTATTCCCAAGACTGACTCCCCCTCCCTAACTCCAATTTTCCTCCATCAGCCCCAAATCCAACACTTACCTCACAGTGGTAGCACTCAAAGTGATAATCACGGTCCATGGATATCACCCTCACAATGTCCTCACAACCCTGAAACACGTAGAGCCCCGTGGGGGTGGGGGTGAGTGCAGCACAGTGTCCCTCAAAGTCGTCATCCCAGCCACAGAAACCCCACCCCACCCCACCCCCGCTCCAACAGGCAGATCGTACAAAGGCCTCTCTGCAGTTAGATGCAATCCCATGTAGCTTTGAGATGTTTTAGCAACTCCTACCAAAAATGCTATCCCTCCCCACAGCACTGCTCCAGGACAGCGCCATGCAGCTCTCCCTCCATAGAGGTGCTCGGCCTTACCTGCTACCCACACGTGTGGAGAGGCAGGGAAGTGGGGAGGGGTGGGGAAAAAGACATGGCTGAGCACAGGTCAGGCCAAGAAAGAGGTTTTTGGCTTTTCTCCGAGCACACCCTCTCCATACACAGCTTAAATAATCTCTGACCCCGTTTTTTACCAGCTTAAGGAACAGTTTCACCCTTTTCCAGTCCCTGTATCTGGTGACCTTGAGAGCCTTGTTCTCTGGACAGGGACAGAAGATATGGAGCCTGGGCCCAGCAAGACTATCAGACGTGTCTAGGTCCGGAAGTTTGGGGTCAGGGCGGTGACCCCAAGAGCAGAGTCACACGGGAAATCTTCAAGAATGTGCATTCCTCAGAAGTACCACTTCCCAAGGGAGGCCAGGCTGCATGTCCCCGTCTCCTCCCAAGGGGCAACAGTGCTGGCTGCCCTGGCAGGAACTCAGACACACTGACCTCTGATGGGAGGATGGGCTGGCCACAGGCTGCACATTTGGGGGCGTAGTTTCTGGAAGAGAGAAGACGGTGATAAGCTGAGGCTGAGGGGTCCCTGGGCCCAGTCCCGTATCTCCCGCCACCCCCGGGTTAGACTCACTTGTGGTAATCAGTGACACAGTACACCTGGTTGGAGAAGTCCACGGTGAAGGGGACGCCGTCCAGGCACTTGTTACAAACGACGCATCGGAAGCAGCCTGGGTGGTAGGATTTCCCCATGGCCTGTAGGATCTGGCTTGCGGGGTGGGAGGAGATCAGTCTCCGTTCAGTCTGCTCCAGCTACCCATTATGTTCCTTTCCAACCCCCTCCTGTCCTAGAAGAATGCTACAGAATTTGAGTGGACCAAGGCGGCTTAAAATAGAGGAAAACAAAACAAAACAACCAAAACCCTGAAAAAGGTCTCAGAAATTTCCAGGCCTGTGGATTTTTGTTGTTATTTCTTGGAGACAGGGTCAAAGGTATCTTAGACTGGCCTTAAAAATAGTTGAGATTGACCTTGAACTCCAGATCCTCTTGCCTCACTTCCAGAGAACTGAAATAACAGGTATGCATGCACCATCATGCCTGGTGCGTACGGTACTGAGGATGGAACCCAGGGCTGGTCATGTAAGGCATTCGCTCGACTAATACAACCACAGCCTCAGGCCACACCTAATTTTTTATTACAACTCGAGGTGGGTGCCAGAATTTTTATTTATTTATTTTCCAGTCCTTCCCAGGTATCTACTAGACGGCCATAGTTAAGTTTCACCAATCTAATTTTTTCATTCTTTTTTTTTTTGTTTGTTTTTTAAGACACCGGAACCCACTCTGTAGACCAGGCTAGCCTCGAACTACAGAGAGTCACCTGCCTCTGCTGGGATTAAAGGTATGTACCACCAAGCCCAGCTCCAATTCCTCCTTTTTATGCAGAAAACTGAGTTCCAACTGTTTCCAACCAGTATCAGAAAAGGAAGCACGTCCACCCAGCTCCAGCTCAGGCTGGAGGGCAGGCTATGTTGCAGTCAGGGAGGGGACAGATCCCAGAAGCCCCACAGGGTGAGACTAGGGTCACAAATTTGCTCTCACAGGCAGCGGGGTAGGCAATGTGGGGCCGCTCTGGGGAGGAGCCTGGGCCGCCTTCTCGTATGTTTCCGAAGCCACCAGGTCCCCCTCACTTCCAGGTCCCAGCTGAGGGCGCACTGCTTACCTTCTCTAAAATCAAGTGGCCACAGACACAGCACTTCTCAGCTGCCTCCTGAAACCCTGAAAACTAGAGAAGGGACGAAAGGAGGTCTTCACCAAGCTGGAGATAACAATGGAACCCAACCCGACCGGCCACCAAAGAGTGTCCCGTGTCAGAGCTAACTCTCAGCCCCTGCTCGCTCACCAGGTAATCTTCCTCACAGTAGACAGAGCCGTTGACATTGTAGAAAGCCTTGCAGCGCAAAGTTCGTCCTAGAAGCAGCAGAGAAGGGGCTGGAGCCTATCTTTAGAGCCCACACACAGGGCTTTTCCTCCTTCCTCTGGGCCCTGCTCCCCAATGCTGCACAGCACAGTTGGACCTGGACCTTAAAGCTTTCCCTCCTAACTGCTCTCTAGTCTTCCTTCCCAAACAAAAACACCACATGCATGTGGAGACTGAGGCAGGCGATATACATAAAAATCTCATGATACAATTCCAACTGGCTTTGGCCTCATTACAGACAAACAACTTTTCTGTCCCCTGCTCCCCTAGCTCCATAGCTGTCTGCCACCCAGACCGCTTCCGTGCCTGGGGAGCCACCAGAGAGAGCCAAGGTCAGGTAGGCTGGTGTGCCTGGTAAGCAGCACGGACCCGGTGTTACTTGATTTGCAGGGAGTATTCACTGGTCCTGGGCCTTGCGCTCCGGGACCTTCTAACCTAGGGGTCTTTGCTTCAGTAGGTATCCGCCTCACGTCTAACTCCTTCCTGCCACAGCCCTATCTATGGTGGTCAGGACATCTTGGAGTTACTGCTTTGTATGGGAGCTCGGAGGAATGCAAGCGTCTTCGGGGTCAGAGGCAGCCTGCGATTCTTCCTCAGGTCTACACGGGCAGTTTGTTCCCCTTTAGACCAACACCCGCAAAGCTACTCACTCCATAAGGTGTAAGTGGTCACGGATAAGCAAGGCGAGAGAGCGGGGGGTGAAGAATGGGCAAGTTTCCCATTGAATCCACTTCCAGCTCTGTTGGGGGGGGAGGGTTGGGGAGGGGGAGGGGGTTCTCCAGAAAAGCTCACTTACATGACTTGGGAGAGAAAAGGACAGGACATACCCGGAAGAGACCCAATGTAAAGGACAGCCAGATCAGCCCAGAGAGGTGCAGGCAGAAGCTGGGGGAGGAAGAGAAAAGCTGAGTGCTGGAGTCAGACAGGCCGAGATAGGAGATTACAGGGTTAGCCAAAGAATCAGAACGGGTAAGCAGTGGTAAACGGATAATGAGAGGTGAGGGAGGGTGTGGTGGGGGAGCACCCCCACAGAGGGCCTCCCGAGCCAACAGCAGCAGCAGACATTCCTGGAGTGTGATGTCATCAGCTTGGCATGGCCTGGTGGTGGCCTCCACTCTAGTGAGGTGGCTGAACTCTGACCAGCCAAGAGAAAACCCCCCTCCCTGCCCACCCCCCAGCTCCCCATTCCCCCCACACACACCCGCCCTTCCCACATTCCAGTCTTTCACTGTCGCCCCAGGCAACTCTGCTGCCCAAGACCAAACCTCACCAAGAAGAGGTGGGGCGGGAGCCCAAGGCTGGGCCAGCGGGGAGGCACAAGAAAAAGGGAGGGCCAGAGAAGAGCAAGGAGTTTGGAAGACTAGAGAACTCAGCGGACCCAGCACGGAGAGGGAAAGGCAGGTAGCATTCAGACAGGCACGGACGAGAGACAGGGTAGCCAGGGTAGCTACGGGTCCTGACAGGTGCCCCTTTCCACGAAAGCCTTCGGCTGGTGGGGGGAGGGGGTGATGGGGAAGGGGGGCTTCTGTAGCAGGTGGACTCACCACAGGAGCAGCAGACAAAGCATTGGGTGTGGTAGAGGCTGTCCAGGGCCTGGCAGGCATTGCTCTGCCCGTAGATCCCTTTGTTACACTTGATACAGGTGCCTGAGAGAAGAAGAGAGCTGGTCAGTGTCACGCCCCACTTCCCCGGCTCGAACCCGGGAATCCCCAAGCTCTCTCTAACGTGCCTGACTGACGCCATGCCGAAGGACACCGTCCCCTCAGTGTCTGAGGGTAACTAGAAACGGGAGGCAGTGGGTGGAGGTGCAAGCTCAACCTGTAGAATGCTTGCCCCGCCGTGTGTAAAGCCCCGGGTTCCACCCCTGGCCCCGAGGAAATGGATGTGATGGTGCATGCTGGAATCCAGCAGTCAGGTAGAGGCAAGGGGATCCGGAGCTCAAGGTCACCTTGGCTACACAACAGTTGAAGCCTAAGTTGAAGCTATGGGACCCTGCCTCAAAAAAAAAAAAGGGGGGGGGGGGGGCTGGGTGGTGGTGGCCCACGCTCGGGAGGCAGAGCCAGGCGGATCTTGGTGAGTTCGAAGCCAGCCTAGTCTACAGAGCGAGATCCAGGAAAGGCGCAAAGCTACACAGAGAAACCTCCGTCTCGAAAAAACAAAAAAAAGAAAGAAAGAAAGAAAACAGGGTGCAGCCATATCTTGACTAGGCAGATCCATTCTTCTCAATTAATGGATATTCTCTTAACACCTATTTGGTGCTTGGCACAGAACCCAATTAAAAAAAAAAAAACTGTTAAGTTCAAGATGCTTTCTTTTGGGACAAGTGGGCAGGAAGTGGTGGGAGATGGAGATGCCGGTACGCAGGGGCTCAGCAGCACCTGTAAAAACTTCGTAAAGGAAGCAACCCAGGACCACTCTGGGACTTCAGTTTTCACCCCGCCATAAAATTCGATCTGGCCCAGCAGAGGGTCTTCTGTGCAGATGGGCCCTGTGAACACTTCTCTAGGGAAGTCACTGCTGAGAACATGGTTGGGGCTTCAGGGGCCAGGAGTGTATAGGATCTTGGGGGGGGGGGGGTAGCAGACCATAGCATGGCCTTCCTGCCACGTGAACCAGGGCTTAGCTGCTCTTCCCTGGCACTCGCCACTAACATACCTACACCTGGTTCTGGAACCAGCCTTTCCTGGGTGTGTTCATCCTTTCCTCCACTCCCCAATTCCAGGCCCATGACTGAGGGCTAAGACCTGTCTTTGGGGAGCAGATCCCAACGGGCCTGCCCCACCTTCCCCCCTCGGCACACTGCCACGCTCCCTGCCTGTTAGGGCCCATCCCAGTCTTTGCCCAGGGGCTTTGGGAGCTGGTGCAGCAGCTGCGGCATCTGATGGGCCCGGGCCTGTCCTGTTCCCACCCTCTGGCAGCTGGGCAGAGCTGAAGCCAAGGAAGAGGGCCCCTAACTAGAGACAGCAGTAAAAGGCACCACCAGGCCATCAGGCTAGCACTGGGTCAGAGTCTGCTGTAGGGGGTCTGTGAGAGGCAACCTGGCCTCATTTCTGAGTTCAAAGGGTGTTCTCCTTCCTCATGACCAGAGAAATTTGCCCAAGATTGCCATGCCAGGGGGTCCGGTCGGAGCCACGGACACCGTGGAAAGAGGAAGATGCTCGGGCATGCTTGCCTCCCTCCGCTCACAGAACGTCGCACACCTAGCGTCTCCCTGCTACTTCATTGTACTTTCTGAGTTCCTTTCTTTGGGCTCTGATGGTTTAGCCAGTGAGACTACTTCTCTTCCCAGGTCTCTCGTGGGCCTCAAAAGGAAATTGTTAAATGGGCCCGGCCACGGTTTCCCTTGATCAAAGAGATTTAGATCATCTGTTCTGCGACACCCCCACCCCCCCTTCCCGAATAGGTGAAAAAAATGTGTGTGTTTACGTATTGAAATCTCAGTCCCTTCCTGCCTACCACGGTATTACCTTTGAACTTCTTCCCAATTATCCTTCTCTCTATTCCTATTTCTAGCCATGGGGGGGCAGGGGGGACGGGGGACGGGGACAGGGAGGAACATGGTAGGAAACGGGGGGGGGGGGGTAACTTGGAAAACCAAGAGCCCCAGAGTTAGTGGGAGTGTCCTCCACATTTAAATCGTAACTGCTTTATATAATTAAGTAATATCTGTGGGGTTTGATTAACACCCCACCGCCTAGCTTTAACAACCGACCAATACTTTTTGAAAAGAATATTGGAGAGGCTGTGTCCAGGTTTTCTCAACAGCAGGAAAGTAGGTCTACTTGTTCCTGAATGCTGGTCAAGTTATGGGGGCGGGACGGGACTCAAAGTCAGTTAATACCTGGCAGTCACACAGAGCAGGTATCTATCTACCCAAGAGCAATGGTCTCCAGGTGGTCATTGGCTTTGCCCTGCCTTCCGGAGGTACTGGCCAATTTTAAAAGGCCACGGGCACACACCTCACCACCAGGACTGGGGAGAGCGCGGCAAGGCTTGAGTCCCCGCTTTCCAGTCTAGGAGGTTGAGATCAACCACCCAGGCTCCATTTCCCCAACAGCAGCCACGACTGCGCGGGAGCTGGCAAACACCCCCCAACTCAAGCACCCGCTCCGCACCCCTCCGCCTGGCGGGCGTCGCCCACGGCACCTGGAGCGCCAGGGCAGGAGTCGGCACGCACGCGGCCGCCCGCCCCGCCCCCCGCGCATTCCCCGAATTCCTACGGGCGGAGCAAGGAGCGGGTGGGGGCGCGGCACGCCGGAGCTTGCAGGAACCCAGCCGCGAGGGGGGCGCGGGAGGATGCTCTCCCGGCCCCGCAGCGCCTCCTCCTTACAAGGCCTCCTACTGCGACAAGCCGAGGTGCTCCTATGCTTGAGAAATACGGGACTCCCGAGAAAATCAGGAGTTGAATTTGTCAGGAATCAGTATCCCTGTCCCATTAGAAACCTGGCAGGAACGAGCAAGTGCTCTATGGTCCTCCTCCCTCTTCCATCCCTCTGGCCTCTTTTCTAGTCCGGGGTCTCCGCCTGCAACCCCCGGCCACCGGTGATTTGGGCCGTCGGGCCGCTGGGAAACAGCATGCCTTGTCAGGTCCCTCGGGTCCCTAGCCTCATCTCTCCTACTCACCAAAGTAATCTTCTCTGGCCTCTGGCTCCCGCATCCGGACTCGGGAGGCCTCTGGGACGAAGGGACCAGGAGACTCCTCCAGACCCGACGGCTCAATCCCCGAGGGTTCCCCGCGGGCACCGGCTTCTCGCCCACCGGTAGCCACCGTCAAGCGCAGCAATGCTGTGAGCTCGTCCTGGTAACGGGCCCCCGCGGCGCAGTCCCCGTAGCCCGTCACCGAGTGTCGTCCGGGTTGCGCCCCACGTCTCTCCAAGGGCCCCGCTGTTCCCACCACGGCTCCGGCTAGAGCTCCAGGGCTGCCCAGGGCTGGGGGGTACGAGTGGCGGCTCTCCTGGCAGCCGAACCCCACCGGACGATGAGCGCACAGTCGGTCGAGGGCGGCATGGAGCTCCGGGTAGGCGGACGGAACCCCTCCAGAGGAGTAGCCCGCCGGAGCAGTAGTCAGGGGGAGGCCGAACAGGCACGGCCCCGCGGGCAGCGGGCTCCCGTGGCGCTGGTCGTAGCCCATGCTGATGCCGCTGGTCCGATTGCTGCACGGCCGGCTACCTCCGGCTCCGCTGGCCCCCGCCCCGTCCAGCAGCAGGCTGCCCCGGGGGCTCGACGGCTTGCTCGCATCGCTGGCCGAGCTGCTGGCGAAGCTGGAGCGAGGGCTGAGGGCCGGGGCCGTGGTCTCCAGCCGAAAATCAGGAGGCAACGAGGGAGGTAGAGGCAAGGCTCGAGTGGGCGGCGGCCCCCCAGGAAAGGACCCTTCGAAGCGCGGCGCCTCAAAGGAGCCGCGTGCGTTCCGCTCGGCGTCCAGGGACCCTGGCTCCCTGGGCGGCTCCAAAGGCTCATCCCCAGGTCCCCCATTAGCTCCTCGGTGTCCTGATTTCCTAGGTCCCCCCAACGCACTCAGGCGCCCCTTGCCTGCTCCGGGGGTCCCATCAGACCCAGACCGGCTCGCTTCACCCTTTCTGCGGCCGAACTTGGCGCTGCCGGAATCCGAGAGTCTCAACTTTTCTAGCAGGCGACTGGCTTTCTCCCCTAACCGCTCCATGCCCTCGGATCTGGGGCCTGCAGCCCCCTCCTCGTCCGGCACGCTGCAGCGTTTCGGCCCAAGGCCGGGCTTGGGTTCCCCCGGGCTCGGATTCCCGGGGTGCAAGCGACGCACGACGGCTCAGCGGGCGGCCCAGGTGCCGGGCTCCCGCGATCCCGAAGCATGCCCCGGCGAGAGGGTCCGCGCACGGCTGGCAGGGCCCACGGCAGCAGCCGTCCTCCGCAGGTCTGTCCACGCGTCGGCTCGCGCCACCGCCCGCCGGCCCGGCCCGCCCCCCTGGCTCTCACTCGCACCGACCCAACTTCTCCAAACTTTTGTCTGCCTAGCCGGATCTACTTTCCGGGAAGGGCGGAGCGCGGTGTGCACCCCGGGTTGGCGTGTCCGCGCAAGGATTTTCTGCATCGCAGGAAGGACACTGTGGTAACTGCCCCCGAGGTGGAGGGCTGCCGGCAGGACGTGAAAGGTCAAGGGGCAGACTGGGCAGCTGCGACCATAAAATTCAAGAGTTGGAACAGGAAAGAGTTCGGGGGATGAGTGAAAGGGAACTCTTTGTTTACAGTTGGAATGTGCGGAGGGGCACTGTGGAATGTGTCCATCACCGATGGGCAGAAGGGGCATGTTCTCCACAGACATCGTGACACTGTTCTTAGAGAGAGGACCGAGGGGGAGATGGAGAGAGGGGGCACAGAAGTGATAGGACAGGGAGATATAACCGTAAGAGGAAGATGAGAAGTGGATACTTGGGAGGTTCAGAGACCTCCTAAAGATACCTCTGAGAAGTAATGAATCGCAGGCAAGAAGTGTGGGAGCTGTAAGGACCGACGGATTCATAAAACAGGGAAAGGACAAGTTGGTCCTGATAGCCTGCAAGACAAAAAGATGAACTGCACTTAAAAAGAACTTTCTGGACCCACGGTTCTTTGATGGTGGAGTGGGAGGATGCAAGATTTATGTGCTTATGTGAAAAGGAGCGAGGAAAATGATTGGGGCTGATCCCTGCCTCAAGAGGGACAGAGGAAGATTTAGTGTGCACATAAAAACACTGAGGTTTGGGACTAATGCACCCTCAAGGGAGAGAGAGAGAGAGAGAGAGAGAGAGAGAGAGAGAGAGAGAGAGAGAGAGAGAGAGAGACCGGGAGAGACACCCCCTGGTGTTGGGAAGTGAAACTTTTAGCAAATATTTTAGGTGACTAGAGATCGAAAGTATGGTTTTCAGGCAAGCGTACACCTTCCCCAGCTCTGACCCTCCCCGTGGCTTGGTCACAAGAGGTTGGTGGGAAAATGTATTAACTGAGGGGGAGTAAAAGATATAAGTGATCAGGCGGAAAAGGGAAAGAAGTGATAACGACCCAATGATGAAGAATAAGGAAAGAAGGCTGGAGAGAGGGCTCAGCAGTTAAGAGCACAGGCTGCTCTTCCAGAGGTCCCTGGTGCAGTTCCCAGCACCCACATGGCAGCTCACAACTGTCTGTCATTACAGTTCCAGGGGATACGACATGACACACTCACTCACACATACATCCATGCAGGCAAAACACCAATGCACATAAAATAAAAACAAATAAGTTATTGCCAGGCATGAGGGCGCACTTGGGAACTAAACGTATGCACTACGCCCAGCTTCCTTTTGTATTTAGGTACTATGAAGATTACACACACAAATCAATCATACTATTTCATCTAAATATTTTGGAGCACTTTCTATAATTTTAGTAACCATAGGAGTGGGGAAGAAAAGAAGGTATAGTGTTGCACACATATTCACAGCCCTTAGAGGTCTGAAGCAGGAGAATAGATGGATAGGTTGAAGTCAATCTGGGTGATGTAGTGAGTTCCAGGACAGCCTGGGCTACATAACCCCCTCTCTCAAAACACAAAAATAAGGCCAGGAGTTCTGGTACTTGGTATCCCAGCACTCAGGGAGGCATAGGCAGGAGGATCTCTGTGAGTTCAAGGCCAACCAGATTTACATAGCCAGTTCCAGACCAGCCAGGGCTACATGGTGTCTCAAAACCACACCAAACAACATAGGAAACGGGCAGGTGGCTTCTTTGGATAAGTTGCATTTTCTCTCACAATTCATTTCCTCCAATCAGCCTGTCCCTGGTCAAACCTACAGCTTCTCTCTGATCTTGACAATTTCCTCCCGGAAGGCTGGAAACATTCCTAATGAGGTAACCTATTAGGTAGCAGCCTGCTGTGAGCAACCTCTTAAAACCAAGATGAGGGTCCCCCCCCCCACCTCCAGAAGGAAGGAGGATTTGGGTTCTTCCAGGTATATCTGAACTGTGCACACACTTCTAATATTTAGAAGTTTTGACTTTGGGGCATGATGAAGATGAAAGTAATTTGTTGTTGTTGTTTTTGGTTTTTAATGTTTTTGTTTATTTTTATTTTATGTGCACTGGTGTTTTGTCTGTATGTCTGTGTGAGGGTGTTGGATCCACTGAAAATGGAGTTACAGACAGTTGTGAACCACCATGTGGGTGCTGGGAATTGAACCCAGGCACTCTGGAAAAGCAACCAGTGCTCTTAACCACTGAACCATCTCTCTACCCTTGTTTAGTTTTTTGTTTTTGTTTTTTCTTTGAGACCGGGTCTCTCAGTGCTGTCCTGGAATGATATGTAGACCAGACTGGCCTCAAACCCACTGAGATCCTCCTAAATCTGCCTCCCAAGTACTGTGTAAAGTCACCCCTGGTGAAAGAGGAAATTTATTTATATAAATATTTGTTTTATGTATATGAGTGCTCTATCTGCATGTACGACTTTATGCCAGAAGAGGGCATCAGATCCCACTATAGATGGTTGTGAGCCACCCCGTGATTGCTGGGAATTGAACTCAGGACCTCTGGAAGAACAACCAGTGCTCTTAATGCTGAGCCATCTCTCTAGCCCCAAAAGAGGGAATCTTAGTTTTAAAGCTCCTAAAAAGACCCACCCAGGGCTGGAGAGATGGCTCAGAGGTTAAGAGCACTGTCTGTTCTTCCAGAGGTCCCAAGTTCAATTCCCAGCAACCACATGGTGGCTCACAACCATCTAAAATGAGATCTGGTGCCTTCTTCTGCCATGTAGACAGAACACTGTATGTGTAATAAATAAATAAATCTTAAAAAAAAAAAAAAAAAAAAAGACCCACCCAAAGGCTTGCTTGGCAACGGTGGGGACAGTTGAGATGAACAACTGTTTACAAGAGATAATAGGAAACAGAAACTAGTAAAGGACAGTGAGGTGCCCTGATGGGGCAGTAGTGCTCATGACCTTAGGGAGCCACCTTGCAGTCCACACTGGTGCTGGAGCTCCCTCAGCCCCCTTTCATTCTTCATTATCATGTTTGGTGTGTGTGGTGTGTGTGTGTGTGTGTGTGTGTGTGTGTGTGTGTGTGCTCATGTGGAGGCCATTTCTCTTGCTACCATGAAGGTCTTCCAGTAGCCTGGCTTGGCAACCAAGCCAGTAAGTCATCCAGATGGCCCTTTGTTTCTGATACAGGATTTGGTTGTTTCGAGAGCTGTCTTCAAAGTCAAAAATCCTCCTGAATGCTGGGATTGTAGGCATGAGGCACCAGGCCTGTCTTCTGCAAGCCTTCTCCATCTCCAAGACTGTGATTATAATCTACATACACAGCTGACTTCTTAACCCAGACTTTTTTTTTTAAACTTAAAAACTCAAATGACTAGCCAGGTGGAGCCTGAGTTGGGAGGATCATAAGTTCAAGACCTGCCCAAGCCATGTAATGAGACCTTGTCTCAAAAGACAAAGTAAAAAGAGGGCTGAAGGTATAGCCCATCGGTGAAGTTAGTGCTTACTCTGTACTGGGTCCAAGAGTCAACCTCCAGTACCTGGAAAACAAACCAATGACAATCACCCCACGCTGATGCTCACACCTCTAGTTGGCAGCCTCAGAAGCACCCAATGTTTGTGTTAACCTGGGGTCCTCTCCAGCCACCTAAAACCACTCTTGCAGCTCTTGCTAAGCAAGAACCATAAACTGCTTAGCTGCCTCGATCAGAAACCTAAGCTTGGTCCTGTCTCTTCTCGCTTTCCCCACCCACCCCTCCTCCAATTATTAGTTTACTTAACGTGTATGGGTGTTTGCCTGTGTGCATGTCTGTGCACCTTGTGCATGCCTGGTCCCCCAAGGAGGCCAGAAGAGGGCATCTGATCCTTTGAAACTGGAGCGATAAGCAGTTGTGAGCTGCCATATGGATGCTGGGAAATGAACCTGGTTGTCTGGAAGAACATCCTGTGTGAACTACTGAGCCATCTCTCCAGACCCTCTGCCTTCTCAACTTCAAACCTGACCAAATCCTGTAAGTCAAGTTGTATTAAATCTGTTTCTTAAACATCTCAGTTATCACCACCACCACCTCCTCCTCCCCCCCCCCCCCACCTCCTCCTCCTCCTCCTCCTCCACCACCATTACAGTGTCAGGCTACGGTCAAGGCTCACTTCCTGCCAGTCATGTTCTACCCTGAGGTCAAGAGATTCTTTTTTTGTTTTGTTTTGTTTTGTTTTTCGAGACAGGGTTTCTCTGTGTAGCTTTGCGCCTTTCCTGGAACTCACTTGGTAGACCAGGCTGGCCTCGAACTCACAGAGATCTGCCTGCCTCTGCCTCCCGAGTGCTGAGATTAAAGGCGTGCGCCACCACCGCCCGGCTAAGAGATTCTTATGTGTTGAAATGATCATCTCATTTCCTGACTTTAAAAATCATGTGATAAGGTATTTGCATAGTATGAAGGAGGCCCTGGGTTTGACTCTCAACACCACATAAAACCAGCATGGTCACTTGAGAGGTAGAAGCAGGAGGTTCAAGAATTCAAGGCTATCCTTGGTTATGTGGTAATATCAAGGCAAGCCTCAGCTACTTGAGTCCCCGACTCCGAACAGACGAACTCCTCTCGGTGATTTCCCACTGCCCTTCAGTTAATGTCTGTCTGTGGCATACGATCTGAGGACTCTTCCCTCAGTACTGTGCCCTCCTCAGAGCATCTGTAGAAGTGATGGTTGTCTGTCCTCACTCTGGCCTCTGGACTTTTGTACTGCTCTTCTGTTCTGCTCATTCTCCTGGCCTTTGCCCCGTCCTGGTTAATGCTTCCCCCTCTTTCAGACATTCCTTTAAACATCACTGTCCCGGATAGGCCATTCCCAACTGCAAAAGTACGTTAGCTACCCCAGCTGTGTTTTATTATTGGACTCTGCACTACTCCACGATCACCCTTACCAGAGTTTCTCCTTTGCCTACTCAATTGCCATGCTTCCTGCCTGTACAATGAGTTGAAGTCTAACAATCTGAACCTATCCACTTTGTGTCCGCAGCCCCAACACAGTACATGGCACCTGGTAAGGAATCAGCTTATTGCTGTTGTTGTTTGGAGCCAGGGTCTCATGTAGCCCATGATGGCCTCGAATTTGCTGTGTGACTGAGGAAGACCTTGACCTCCTGATACCATTGTCTTTACCTCCCCAGTGCTCTGTTGTAGAATATTATTTTAACATGTGTTACATTTGTTTGTGCTGTGGAATGTTTAATGATGCAAAGATGTGTTGCATTCTTTTTTTTTTTTTTTTTTTTTTTGAGACAGGGTTTCTCTGTGTAGCTATGTGCCTTTCCTGGAACTCACTTGGTAGCCCAGGCTGGCCTCAAACTCACAGAGATCCGCCTGGCTCTGCCTCCCGAGTGCTGGGATTAAAGGCGTGCGCCACCACCACCCGGCTGTGTTGCATTCTTTCATGTTGTATTTGCTTAACTCTGTGAAGCTGTGTTACTGTGCCTGTCTAAAACACCTGACTAGTCTAATAAAGAGCTGAATGGCCAATAGCAGGGCAGGAGAAAGGATAGGCAGGGCTGGCAGGCAGAAGGAGAAATCTGGGAGGAGCAAGAAGAGAGATCAAGGAGCAAGAGAAGGAGGAGGATGCAAGGGGCCAGCCACCCAGCTACACAGCCAGCAATGGAGAAAGAAAGAAAGATATACAGAAATAGAGAAAGGTAAAAGCCCAGAAGCAAAAGACAGATGGGATAATTTAAAGTTAAGAAAAGCTGGCAAGAAACAAGCCAAGCTAAGGCCTGGCATTTATAACTAAGAATAAGCCTCCATGTGTGATTTATTTGGGAGCTGGGTGGCAGGCCCCCCAAAAGAGCAAAAACAACCACCAACTGTTGGTTTGGTTTTTGTTTTGTTTTCTTTTCCCTGAGTCAGGGTGTCCTCAAACTTGTGACCTTCCTGCCTCAGCCTCCCTATTGCTGGAATTACAAGCGTAGACCATCACACTCAGTTTTAATATTTTTTTGCATGACAAAATGAATATAAAGCCATTTTACTTCTTAATCCATTTGTAATGTATGTGTATACATTCGCCTTCCTCAAACTACAGCTTGGCTGACAAGGCTGAAAAGTAGCTACAAAGCTGTGTGTTCTTGGTCACCAGAATGGAAGAAAAGCTGTCTGTGAGACATGGGCGTGGCTTTCTGCTGGTTTCCTTTTGTTGTTTTTCTTGAGACAGGATCTCACTGGGTAGACCAGGCTGGCCTGGAACTCATAGAAATCCACCTGTCTCTGCCTCCTGAGTGCTGGGATTAAAAGCATGTGCCACCATGCCTGGCTTGTTTTGGTTTTTTGTTTGTTTTGCTTTTAGAGACAGGGTTTCTCTGAGTAGCACTGGCTGTCCTGGAACTAGCTCTGTAGACCAGGCTGGCCTGGAACTCACAGAGATCCGCCTGCCTGTGCCTCCTGAGTGCTGGATTAGAGGCGTGCGCCACCAATGCTCGGCCTTGTTTTGGTTTTTTTGAGACAGGGTTTCACTCTGTAGCCCAGGCCAGCCAGGAACTCACTATGTAGCCCAGGCTGGTCTTGAACCGACAGCGGCCATCCAGTTTCAGCTTCCTAAATGCTGGCATTCTAAATATGAGTCACTATGCCCAGCAACATGAGAAATGGTTAAGCTTTAATTTCCTCACATGTAATATTGGAATAATAAATTTTTTTCATATAATCCAACAAATAATAACTATCATTAAAAAATCCAAACAATAGCTAGCATATCTAGACCCTAATTCCAAATAGCAGTAAGCCCATAGTACCCTGCTCAGAAGAGAAAGCCCATGACTGAAACTTCCCACCAGGGGGCAGCATTACCCTGGACAGGTCTGTTCTGCTTCCTGGGCAGCACAAGACCCGCAGTGTTTCTCCTGAGCTGTGGGTACAATGAAGGGGGGTGGGGGGTGGGGGAGTGGAAGGGGAGGCAGATAAAGTCAGAGATAGGGACATGTATCAAGGCCTCATGTTTCTTTGACCCATTCTCCCCTTTTCATCCCAGGCTCCTCTGAGGCACGGTTTATGCTTAGGAATAAGCATTTTCTGGCTTATCAATGGGGCAGGGCAGGGCGGGGCGGGGGCGGCACTCCCCTGCCCTGCTATCCCACCAGAGTCTCCAGCTTCCACTTCAAGTAAACGCTATGTTAAGAGAAGCAGATCTGCAGGAGGTGCCTCATTGTGCTGAGCCACCCGTTTCTGGGATGCGGAGAGTGACAGGCGTCAGCGTGACCCTTGTTAGAGACTGTATTCATCCTTTTCCACCTTGATTTCGATGAATGAGTTCAAATCAGGGCAGGATGCCTTGTGAGGCTGGTCGAAGGACGGAGAGACGGGTCCTTTCTCGCTGCCGCCGCCGCCGCCGCCGCCGCCGCCGCCGCCTCCTTCCTCTTCTTGGAAATTGGGATTGTAAAGTTCGGGCGGAAGGAGCTGGGCTTCCACGGAAGGCAGTCTGTCTGAGGGAGGCCCGTACACACGGTTGGCTTTGGTGCCATGCTTTGAGTTCGCATCCAGGTGGTAGCAGAGCTCGGTGAGGCGCTGGGACCGGAATCGGGGGGAGCGGGCCACCCACACACCCGGCTCGTTAAGACTGTCTTCCTCGTCTGACATCAGCTCTTCGGTCACGCCCTTCCACAGCTGTTGGTCCTCGGGTCCGAAATGCCTCATGATACTGGATCGGTTGGCAAAGAGCTATGGTGAGACCCGGGACAGAGATTAGGAGGAGAAACAGACGGTGGTGGACTGTAGAAAGGGTTTATGTTGGGAGAAAGGGCGTGTAAAATCGGTGCCTAAATGTACCCAGTCCTCAAGTCGGATCTTGGAGTTAGCTCACCCTCCATCTGTCGTCTGTCTGTCTACCCTCCGGTGTCAACCGTATTCTCGGCTGCTGTACCTTTGGCATACCCCTCACACTATGGGTTGTTAGGATCTAGGCTAGGGTTCCACATCTTGAAAGGCAGGCTAGAGACCTACCCGGTAGCGGCGACTTCGGAGTTTCTTCTCTTCTTTCTCCTTCAGGCCTTTGAAAGGGTTGAGAGAGTTGCGGTACTCTCGCCTCTTGGTAAGGAAGTAGGCCACACAGGCTCCTGGAGGACGGAGACAGCAAGAAGCGGGGCCTTCTAGAGCGGGGGCCCCCAGCCCCCACACTGCTTACTGAGTGCAAGGTCGGATCACCGCTCCGCAGGCTGGGCGTTCAGTCCTCCTGGATTCGGTGCCCTTTGCCCACCTTCCTCTCCAAAACTAACTCCTCCCAAATACCCCTCGCTACAGAGAGGTAGATTCACCTGCTTCCGTGAATTCACCTCTAGCATCAAATCTACTCCTGCTGTTCTAACGCTGGATCTCAGTGCTTTTTTACGGCTGCCATAGGACCTCAGCAACGGGTATACGTGACAGGGAGTAAGGAAAGTAGGAAACTTAGACCGCAGTGGTTTTTTATTGCCGAGATTTAATCTATTCTATGTGTATAGGTGTTTTGCCTGCCTGTGTGTCTGAGCACCACATCCATACAGTACCCTCGGAAGCCAGAAGAGAGCATCAGATCTCCTGGAACTGGAGTTACAGACTGCTGGGAGCTGCCATGTGGGTGCTGGGAATTGAACCCGGGTCCTCTGGAAGAGCAGCCAGTACTCAACCACTGAGCCATCTCTCTGGCCCCAGGGCACATAATCAGGGACAGAGGGGCTGGCTTCTGTGTTGGAAGGATGGCTTACAGGGGAAAGGTGCTTGGTACCAAGCCTGATGACCAGAGTACCATCCCTGGAAGCAGAGAGTCAACCACAATTTATCCTCTGAGCTCTACATGCATACTGTGGCAGATGATTATACACGGGCATTCATATGCACACACAATACACACACTAAATAAGTAAATGTATACATTTTGTTTTGTTTTTGTTTGTTTTTTCAGTTTTTCAAGATAAGGTTTCTCCGTGTAGCCCTGGCTGTCCTGGAACTCACTCTGTAGACCAGGCAGACCTCGAACTCACAGAGATCTGTCTGCCTCTGCCTCCTGAGTGCTGGGATTAAAGGCGTGCACCACCACCGCCTGTCATTGTAATATGTTTTTTAAAGGACTAGGGCTGGAGAGATGGCTCAGCAGTTAAGAGAACTGGCTGTCTTCCAGAGGACTGGATTTGGTTTCCCGGCATCCACACGACAGGTCACAACCATCTGTACTTTCGGTTCCTGGGCATCCAGTGCCTTCTTCTGACCTCAGCAGGTTCATGCACACAAGTGATACACATGCACACACTTAGACGTACACACACATGCAACATAAAACAAATACATGTTTTAAAAAACAGCAACAAAGCCAGCATGGTGGCACATGCCTCTAATCCCAGCACTTGGGAGATAGATCTCTGTGAGTTCAATGCCAGCCTGGTCTACATAGACAGTTCCAGGACAGCCAGGTGGGACCATTGTTTAATAATAACAACAACAACAATAATAGGCTAACTCCTGACCTATATTAAATATAATGTGTAAGGACACTCTGGTCCTTTTCACTTTTTTATTCCAAACTGAGTAGGGGAAGAAGGCAATTTGAAGTAATCTTTAATAATTCTAGGTGAGAACAATTACAAAAGGTTTTAAAATGCACAAACGCTATTCTCATTCCCCCTACCCCCTCTCTAGCTCAAGCTGGCCTACAACTCTGTATATTGCCTAGATTGGCCTTGAACTTGAAGTGATCCTCTTGCCTCAGTCTCCAGCCCTGGGGTCACAGGTATGAGGTACCATCCCTAGCTGCCATGTGCTATTTTAACACCACTTGAATCATCCCCAGGCCTCCTCCCTCCCAGCCAAGAGCAGGGCAGTGGAGGGGCAAGCAGTGAGCAGGAGCAGAGGGAGGTCAGGTTCCTTACCTTTCAGCTCCTTATCAGTGTAGTTATGGGGACTGGTCATCAGTTCCTGCTTCAGCTTTTCCAAAAGGAACTTCACTACTGAAATATTCCAAGAGGACTTAATGCTGTTACAGAGGAGAAAATAATAATAATAATAATAATAAGGCAGGCAACTTTGGAGGAGCCAGAGGAGCCAGACACACCTAGAACAAATCAGCGGTATAATAAACTCCCCGGCCTGGTACAAGCCAGCATCCCCCTGCTCCACTTCCCTCTCAGGAAAGCACCCTGTAAGCTTTTTTTCTTCAAGAGACCATACCTTTCAGATCCATTGAATCTCTTGTCATTGGTGATGTGGTTATGCACATTGTGGACCAGTTTCTAGGAGGGAGAAAGAATCAGGTCAGGAATAGACAGGGAAACTTTCCTCTGGTCCCTAGGGTTAAAAAAAAGTATCGCCCCAGTGTGTGGGTTCTTCTCTTTCCCAATCCTATAATCGACTTCCTAGGCACCGTTTGCTTTTTGTTTTTGTTTTGTTTGTTTTTTGAGGCAGGACTTCTCTGTGTAACAGTTCTTGCTGTTCTGGAACTTGCTCTGTAGACCAGGCTAGCCTCGAACTCACAGAGATCTGCCTGCCTCTACCTTCTGAGTGCTGAGATTGAAGGCGTGCGCCACCACTGCCTGACTTCTAGGACCTGTCTTGGTTAAGTTTTTATTGCTGTGAAGAGACACCACAACCACGGCAACTCTTATAAAGAAAACATTTCATTGGGGTGGCTCCCTTACAGTTTCAGAGGTTCAGTCCATTATCATCACGGTGGGGAGCATGTCAGGGATCATAGCAGACATGAGTTTGGCTATATCTTGATCAGAAGGCAACAGGAAGTCAACTGACTCTCAGGGTGGTATTCCGACCATAGGAAGCCTCAAAGCCTGCTCCCACAGGGATGCACTTCCTCCAACAAGACCACACCCTCTCCAACAAATCCACACCTCTAATAGTGCACTCCCTATGAGACTATGGGGGCCAAATACATTCAAACTACCACAGCACCATTTTTAAATATATCCTTTCTTAACCAAAGAGCTATCTAAACATTTTTATTTTTTGCTTTTCTTTTTAACCAGTCTCACGTACCCCAAGATGACTGTAAATTTCCTATGTGGTCAAGCTGAACTCCTGCTCCTATACCTTCCTTACCTGAATGCTTGGATTACAGAAATGTGCCACCATATCCAGCTATCTATATTTCTTTGAATATAAGTGTATTCTGAAATTATCTATTGAGGTTGAAGACCCACTAATCAGGTATATTGGCACATGCCTTGTTTGTTTGTTTGTTTTTTGTTTTTCAAGATAGGGTTTCTCTGTGTAGCTTTGCGCCTTTTCTAGAACTCCCTTTGGAGACCAGGCTGGTCTCAAACTCACAGAGATCCTCCTGCCTCTGCCTCCCAAGTGCTGGGATTAAAGGCGTGTACCGCCAACGCCCAGCTGGCACATGCCTTTAACCCCAGTATTCAGGAGACAGAGGCAGGCAGATCTCTGAGTTCAAAGCCAGCCTGGTCCTTAGAGGGAGTCTCAGGACAGCCTGGAAAGAAAATGAAAAATTATCGCAAGTCTGAGAGGTACGCACGTGAAACTTGAAAAACACAAATCTAAAACAACAGAACTGGAGACTGGAAGGTGCCCTGGAGAGAGTCAGCACTTCCTTTCACGGCATCAAGCAGCTGTCAGTTTTGTTCATACACATCGATTTCCTTTCTTTAAAAAAAAATTGACGAATTTACTTAATTGTATGTGTTTGTGTGTGTGTGCCTGAGTACACGTATGTGCATCACATGTATGCAGGAGTCCACAGAGGTCAGAGAGACAACAGACCTCCTGGAACTGGTGTTGTAGATGGACGTGAGCCATGTGGGGGTTGGGAGTCCAACCCATACCCTCTGCAAAAGCAGTAAACATTCTAACCTTGAACCATCCCACAGCCATCACTGCTGTTTATTCCACTGAACATTTTTGTTTTGCTTTTTTGAGACAGGATCTATCTACATAGCCCTGGCTGTCCTGGAACTCATTCTGTATGGCCTTGAACTCACAAAGACCTGCCTGCCTCTGCCTCCTGAGTGCTGGGATTAAAGACTTGCACCATGCCTGGCCCCCAAATGAACATTTCTAATTAAAGAGTTTTATTGGAGGCTGGAGAAATGGCTCAGTGGTTAAGAACACTGGCTGCTCATCCAGAGGTCCTGGGTTAGATTCCCAGCACCCACATGGCAGCTCGCAAGCATCTGAAACTCCATTTCAAGAAGTTATGAGGCCCTTCCTATCCTCCATGGCATGTACGTGGTGTACAGACATATGCAGGCAAAACACCCATACACATAAAAATAGATAAATACATTTTTAAAAGTTAGTTTTATTGGACCCAGCATGGTGGTGTATGCCTTTAATCTCAGCACACAAGAGGGAGAAGAAGCAGGCAGATCTCTGTGAGTTTGAGGCCAACCTTGTTTTCAGAGTTCCAGGACAGCTGGGACTACATAGTGAGAGACTGTCTCAGAAGCAAAGTTTTATTTTCAGAACTCCGACCCGGTTTTGCTTGTAAAGCCACGCGAGGTATTTGAAGACGGCTTTCAAGAACTTCCCTTGTCTTCTTGCCTGCACTGAACAGCCTCAGTCCTGGTGATCAGGAGTGGGCTCTGGGATAGCCTGTCTTACCTGCAAGGGAGCACCAGAGCTGAGTCTACGTCATCAGCTGGGTCCTAGCCAGAGAGAGCGTTAATTCTCAAAGTGAGGCTCTGTGCCTGGGAATAAATCTGAAGATGCCATTACCTTCCTTAGTCACCCCACATCACTCACAAAGTCATAGGGTTCATGCTGCAACTGACACTTTGAGCATTGTTATTTACTTATTTTGGTTTTTCCACACAGGAAAAACCTGGCTGTCCTGGAACTTACTCATAGACCAGGCTGGCCCTGAACTCAGAGATCCAAGTGGTTCTGCCTCCCAAGTGCTAGGATTAAAGGTGTGCGCCACTGGTGACACTTTAAGGTATTTTTTTGGTTTTAAGGTTTGTTTATTTATTATGTATACAGTGTTCTGCCAGAAGAGGGCACCAGACCTCATTATAGATAGTTTGTGAGTCACCATGTGGTTGCTGGGAATTGAACTCAGGACCTCTGGAAGAACAGCCAGTGTTCTTAACCTTTGAGCCATCTCTCCATCCTGACACTTTGAGTTTTAATGAAGGGTTTTAGATTTACTAATGTTATATCTAGCTTTGCTTTTTCTGATTATATTTTCATCCCAAGCCCCTGCACTCAGTGGAGATTACCAAAACCGATAACCACTCCCCATTCAGAAATCCCCAGCCTATCCCCCATCTCTATAGCTGAGTGACTATACAAAATAGGAAAGTACTATCAGCTTTTAGCAGTCCCAGCCTCCACTCTGTGAAGAGGAATGGTGCTATATTAGCCCCAAATTCCACACAGTTTTGTTTGACTACTTAGAAGTCAGGCATGGTGGCTCAGGACTGTAATCTCAGCATTTGGGAGGCTGGTGCTGATGGAGCTCCACAAATCTGAGGCCAGTCTGAACTACAGAGGGAGCTCCAGGCCAGCCTGGATCACAGAGAGAGACCTTGTGTCAATAAAAAACCAAAAGGGTGGGAGCTAGAAAGATGGCCCATCGGATAATAACACTTGTTGCCCTTCCAAGGGATTCGGATTCAGTTCCCAGCACCCACATGGTGGCTCATAACCATCTAACTCCAGTCCCAGGGGACCTAATGCCCTCTTGTGATTTCCATGGACACTGTGTGACACTGTGTGCATGTGATGCACAGACATACATGTAGGCAAAACACCCACACATATCCACATGCATCAAATAAAGTCTAGAGTAATAATAAGATAAAACATTTAAAAAAAAAAAAAAAAAAAACAAAAACAAAACAAAACCAGAGGCCAGCAAGGTAGCTGAGTGGGTAAAAGTATTTGCCACACAGCCCCAAAACCTGATTTTGATTCCTGGAACCCGTGTAAAAATAGAAAGAATTGATCCCACAAAGATACCCTCTGACATCCACATATTCACTGTGACGTATGTGTGCCCTCATCATATACAACATACTGCAATACTCTCTCTCTCTCTCTCTCTCTCTCTCTCTCTCTCTCTCTAATGGCAATGTAAACAGGAATGTAGCTCAGTTCACAGGTGCTTGCCTAACATGTACAAGGTCCTGGGTTCCATCCTTAGCACTCTGAGACCAAGCATGATGGCACATACTGTGATTCCAACACTTAGGAGGAAGAGGCAGGACTTCCAGTTCAAGGTCAGCTTCAACCATCCAGGAGGTCTGGAGCCAGCCTGGACTGCATGAAACAGTACCTCTAAAAAAAGGAACCTGGAGAGAGTTGAAAACACTGGCTGATGTTGCAGAGGACCAGGATTCAGTTCCCAGAACCCACATGGAAGCATACAAAGTGTCCTTAACTCCAGTCCTGGGAATCCAGAGCCCTCTTTTGGTTTCGGTGGGCACCAGATTTACACATGGCGCACATGAACATATGAAGGCAAAATACTTATACACATAAAAATAAGAAATAAATCGTAAAAAAAAACCCTAGAAACTAAAGTCCAGATGTAAGCAATCACAAAGGAATAAGTGAATGATTTCATAAAAAGTGTGACTTCTCACAAAAAAGAAAAGGAGTTACCTATCTTCCAAGATAAGTAGTTTGGAAGAGATCAGGTGATAAAAAAAAAATCAAACCAGGCTTGAAGTGCAAAGGGAAAGTACTCTAGACAGTAGTTGTTAAGACTGTAAAGGCTGCTGGCTCATCTACCTCCTGAGAGAGCTAAAAATAAACATACTTCCCCAAGGGTGGCTGGCAGCCACACCTTTCCAAAGAGTTAAGCACACTGGTCTGCTCCTTCTGGTCCACAGGCAGCCCAGCAGATCAGAGAGAGGGAGCTCTTGGACTCCTTCTAGAGTTCAAGATTAGCCCTGTAAGGCCCTAAAGCCATTCTTCCCTTGCAAGCCAATATGCTCAATAATTTGTTTTCCTTTATTTTTCTGAAATAGTCTTACTTACTATGGTGTCAGGCCTGGCCTCAAACTTACCTTATAGCCTAGGCTGGTTTCAAACTCAGTATTCTCCTGCTTTGGCTTCCCAACTCTGAGATTACAGGTAGTCTCCAAGTGTGTCTTTTTTACTGAGTACCTTCCTTTCTCTTCACTCCTACTTAAAATCTAAACTAAAGGGCTTGCTGCTCTTTCAGAGGACTCAAGTTCAGTTCCCAGCACCCATAGCAGGTGACTCACGACTGCCTCAAACAACTGTGGCTCCAAGGGGCCTGACATCCGATTTTGGTCTCTGAGGATACCTAAACACATGTGGGACACACACACACACACACACACACACACACGTACAAACGCACTCATGCATGCATGCATGCACGCACGCACACACGCACGCACATAAAAAAATAAAAATAAAAATTTTTCTTTTTTTTTTTTTAATTTTTTTTTTTTTTTTTTTTTTTTTTTTTCCGAGACAGGGTTTCTCTGTGTAGCTTTGCACCTTTCCTGGAACTCGCTTTGGAGACCAGGCTGGCCTCGAACTCACAGAGATCCGCCTGCCTCTGCCTCCCGAGTGCTGGGATTAAAGGCGTGCGCCACCACCGCCCGGCCTCTTTTTTTTTTTTTAATGCATTAAGAAGTGCTGGAGATAAGCCTCAATGGTTACGACACCTTGCTGCTCTTCCACGGGACCCAAGTTCAGTTCCTACACTCACACTGGTATACTCACAACTGCATGTAACTCTGACTCCCGGGAATATAATACCACCTGGCCTCTGAAGAATCCTGCACACAGTAGTATACACACACATACATACAAATACAATTAAAAAACATTAACAATCTATATTCAGATCCAGTTTCAAGGCCAGCCTGGTCTAGTTCTAGGACAGCTAAGGCTACACAAAGAAACTCTGTGTCGAAAAATAAATAAACAAAATTCAGCAGTGGTGGTGCATGCCTTTAATCCTAGCACTCAGGAGGCAAAGACAGGCATATCTCTATAAGTCTGAGGCCACTCTGGTCTACATAGCAAGTTATAGGTCAACTAGGGCTAATATAATAAGCCCCTACTTCTCATTAATTAACATTTAATAAATTCCAACTGCTTCTAAATAAATAAGTAAATAAATTCAGAGTACGCTGGGTATAGTGGTATATATGTTTAAAATTCCAGCCAGCACTTGTGAGCTAAAAGCAAGAGGAGTTCAAGGTCAGCCTCAACTCTGCAGTGACTTTGAGGCCACTCTGAGTTTCATGAGACCCTGTTTCGAACAAAACAAAACAAAGCCCCCCAAACCCCACAAAGCTCTTGAGCTCACAGTTGATCCAAGAGACTATGCTGCTCCAGAAGAAAATCTCTTAACATCTGCGCTGTTGACATGTTGAGCTGGAATGTATACTGTGGGCCACTCAGTAGCCTCCCTGGCTTCTACCTGTTGGATATAAGCATTCTCCCTCTACCTACTCACCAGCGATAACGGTCTGAAAAGCCACTAGTCATTACACATGTCCCTGGAGGGCAGTTACTCCGGGCTGAGAACCAGGGCTCCACAAGTTCCTCAGGTTCCACTGGCTGCCGCACCACCGGGGACTCTCATCTCAGCAGAGTGACCCTGGGGCTCTCATCCTCTCCAATAAAAACATTAGGCAGTCTTCCTGGCCAGTCCCTTTCTGCCTGCCAAGAGCTCTCAGAATGAGGAGATTCTCCAGAGCTCTGGGATTGGGCAGACTACATCGGGCTCAGCACCTCTGTGGGGCTTGGCACTTTTTCAGGACAACAGCTTTCCCACACAAGATGTCCCTTGTTACTTACCCAGCACATTGGCTAAAACAGGACCCTTCGGTGGTCAGTCTATTCAATCTTTAAAGATCTTCCCATCAGAATTATGAGAACACTGAGAGATAGAAGTCTCCTCTCTTAAAGGGAAGGTGCCATTCTATCTAGACAAGCCTAAAAGATGAGGCAATGGAAAAGACTCTGCCCATAGTCATGGAATAATGTCTCCCCTGATCCTTCCCATTCCAGTAGGATTCAGGACACTATCCATTCTACTGGGAGGCTTAAAATCAACCCACTCTTTCAAACTGAAGAAGAAATGATTAACACCGAGCTCACTTACAGAGAGCACCAGATCTCGCTTGCGCCTGGAGTTTTTCTGCCCGGTTGCTCGGATTCTGCATGGGGAGCCAATAAATCCCATGGAACGGCTCAGCTCCCCATTGCCACCAGGGCCCGACTCTTCCAAGGCACTGTCCAGTGCCGCCGCCGAACCAAGCATGTCCTCAGGGTGGGCTGCTGGTAGCTTGGTGCCATTTTCTGGTCCTGTTTCTGAGGATGCCCTCTGGATGGCCAGCTGTGTGGCTGGTGAAAGCTGTTTGGCATAGGCAGGGACCAGCACCCGCTGGATTGTACCCTCAGAGGCCACATAATCATCCGCCACCTAAGAACATAAGAAGAGTCTTTTACCAGCAGGCAGAGGAGGGCTGGCTTAACCACCAGTCTTGGCCAAGGATACTGAACAAGGTAGAAGAGGCTAGGTCAGCAGCCTTTCATGGCAATGACTTATTTCTCTGGGCGTCTTTGAGAACATCAGGCAAACTGGCAACTTACTCTCTTCCCCACCCCATGTGCATGGGTGTTTTGCCTGCATGCAAGTCTATGTACCACATGCATCCAGTGCCTGTGGAGGCCAGAAAAGAGTGTTGGATTTCCTGGAACTGGAGTTACAGATGGCTGAGTCACCACGAGGGTGCTAAGGAATCGAACCTGGGTTCTCTGGAAGAGCAGCCAGTGTTCTTAGCTACTGAACCATCTCTCCAGCCCCGGGCAGGTTCTTCTTATGTAAACAGGACCTGTAATGTTGGGTTGTTAATCCCAAAACGTCTTACATGAACAAGGCATGCTTTGACCGTCTATGTGAACAGTTACTTATGGCATATTCTTGAGTATAAGAAATGTATCTCAGGGGCGTTGGTGGCGCACGTCTTTAATCCCAGCAGAGACAGAGGCAGAGACAGGCGCATCTCTGAGTGCAAGGCTAGCCTGGTCTACAGAGCAGTTCCAGGAGAGCCAGGGCTAGCTACACAGAGAAACCCTGTCTCAGAAAACAAAACAACAAACAACACAAGAAATGTATCTAGCTAAGAGCTCTGTCTGAAAGGTACCAGGAGAGAAAGTGATCACAAGAAGGGGAAATGGAGCAGGATAGAAACAAGAAAACTGAACAGTACCAACAATAAAAAAGGGAAATGAGAGAAAAGGGGAGAGCTAAGCAGAGAAATGCAAAGTCAAGCCCCCTAGAGAGGATGTCCCAAACACAACAGACTCCTCACCTACCCTCTAGTCCCTTGGAGGGGCCAGTCTGGGCCAAGCCACATCCCACAGTCTCAGCCTGAGCATCCAGCTGACTGCCAGTGCAGTCAAGGACACACAGGGCGAGGGAGAGGGAGCGGAGCAGACAGCCGAGGGAAGAGAGTGGGGATTTTTACAGCCAAGAAAACAAAACAGTGAAAGTGGGGGGAACCACACACATACAGAAAGATGCGGAGGAGGCAGCTGAGATTTACAGGCCTGGGAGCTGCTTCCTTCCCGTGCTGTGACATCTAAAAGCTAATTCCATCCTGTCAGCTTGGAAGCCTTCCCTGCCTAAAGAACCCCCAGTGGAGAGCACCACCTGGCCTGGGGGTCCTCCTGTTTCCTGTCTCTCAGGCCCAAGCCGGGCAGAGAGAGTGGAAACAGTGACCACGACTACAGAGCTAAGCCTTTAGGAGAGCAACAGCGCATTGCTACGAGAGGCTGGCGTCTAGGGGAGAGGCGGAGATGCTCATTCCTCGTATCCAGCAGATGGGCTGGGAGTTCCCGCCCTCTCACTCACCCTGTGTTCGGATCTTTACTCTTTACTGGGTACTGTTACCGCGTTGGGGGCGAAAGAGAGGAGAGTGGGCAGACAGAGGGTCGGGGAGAGCGGAAGACTCCCCTCCGGCTGTTGAGTGTGGAGCATCTGTTACTCCCTGTCTCTGCGATCTCTGCCATCCTCCCGTGCTCTTCCTTGAGTGCCTCTCTGCAGTTCTTCTTCTATTTAGCCAGGCTGTTCTCCTTCATAAGGCCCTGGACCACTGAAAAACTGAAATAGCACTGTGTATTTCTGTGTCTTTTTCTGCCCAGAATATGCTCTCTGCCCGGCTTCAGTATGCACTCTTAACCACTGAGCCGTATCTGCAGTCTCTCCTCAGCTAATTCTTGATTTGTTTTTCTTTTTGGGGGGGACAGGGTCTCTATATTTAGTTCAGGCAGGCCTGGAACTCACCATGAAGCCCAGGCTGGCCACAAATCACAGCGAGCCTCTCGTCACTGTCACATCTTCGATGTTCCTAATGTTCCTATTCGGACAGGGTCTCCTGGTCCTGGTTGACCGGGAACTCACCACGTACACCCGGATGGCCCTCGGCTCACAGAGATTCACCTGCCTCTGCCTCCTGGGTGCTGGTATTAAAAGCAAGCAATTAGGTGGTGGTGGCGTATGTCTTTAATCCCAGCACTCGGGAGGCAGAGGCAGGTGGATCTCTGTGAGTTACAGGCCAGCCTGGTCTACAGAGAGAATTCCAGAACAGCCAGGGCTACACAGAGAAATCCTGTCTTGAAAAACAAAAGCAAAAAACAAAACAAAAAAAAACAAAACAAACAAACAAAAAAAAAAACAACAACAAGGGATTAAAGGGGGGGGTTAAAGGGGGCTAGAGAAATGGGTTAGAGGTTAAGAGAATGCACTGTTCTTCCAGAGGACCCGAGTTTGCTTCTCAACACCCATACCGAGTGGCTAGCAATAGTCTGTAACTCTACTCCAAGAGATGACTCCCTCTTCTGGCCTCCCCCTGCACCTGCACTCAAGTGCACATGTACCCCCTCCCCATTCATACATAATTAAAAATTAAAAAAAATAAATCTTGAAAAGCAATTAAAGGTATGTGCCACCATGCCCGGTATTCTGCCTACCTTTCACCTGATCTTTCCCTAGTTAAATTCTCTTGAAATCCAGTATGGTGGTTTACACCTGTAACGCCAGCAAATTGGAGAATAGCCAGGGACTACAGAGTGAGTTCTAGGCCAGCTTGGGCTAGAGAGTGAGATCCTGTCAATCATCATCACTTTTTTTTTTTTCTTTTCTTTGAGACGGGGTTTCTCTGTGAAGCCCTGGCTGTCCTGGGACTCACTTTATCGTCCAGGGTGGCCTCAAACTCACAGAGTGCTGGGATGAAAGGCATGTGCCACCATGCCACCACTGCCAGGCTCAGATCTACCTTTTTCTTTTCTTTTTTAAATTGTATTTATTTATATATGTATTTTTAGGTACGAGTGCATATTTTTTAGGTACAAGGGCTCTCTGCCTGCATGTATGCCTGCTGGCCAGAAGAGGGCACCAGATCTCATTACAGATGGTTGTGAGCCACCATGTGGTTGCCGACAATTGAACTCAGGTCCTTTGGAAGAGAAGCCAGTGCTCTTAACTGCTGGGCCATCTCTCCAGCCCCAGATCTATCTCTCTTTTATGCTCCTTCCTCACTTTTTCCTCCTTCTTCAAACCCCTTCTTTCCACTCCTTTTTTTCCCTTCACCTGCCTTCTAGCGTCCTTATCCTTCCACTCCCCTGCCTCCACCTTTCCCCCTCTTCCTCTCCACACTCCCGTCTCTGCATCGAAGCCCTTCTTGGCAAGCTGAAGGCCGTGATAAAATATGAATGAGCCGTCTGTGCACGGCAGGCATTCTCGCCAGGAAAGGCAGAGCCAGTGGAGCAGCCGAGACAGCTGTGGAGAAGATGCCATGGCGGAGCTGTTGAGAAGGTGGGAGGCACCACGTCACCACGTGTACCAAAAACGACCTCCTGCCAAAAAAGGGTCCGGGGTGGAAACAGGAGTGAGTGCTGGTTATCCCTGAAAGTGGAGGAAACTTGCTGGGTGCTCTTCTGTTTTATCACAGGCACAAGCAAAAGCATGGTTTAAAGAGTGGAAGGGAGGAAGGCATATGATTCAGCATCCCGAGCAGCGTGGGCAGATCAGTCACCCCGGGAGTTACTTACGGGGTTGAGCAGAGGGGCTCCCTCCACCGCAGCCAGAGCACATCCTGGGAGCCGCAGATCTCTCTGGGGGGCTGCGAAGAAGCCCAAGGGCCCCTGCCCCACAGTGGAGGCGGCCCCCAGCTGCCGCAGCTCCTCGATCACCACCTGCACGCCACTGCCCACGCTGTCACACTCCTCCTCCACGGCAGAGAGTGTCTTGCAGGCTTCTCCCGGACTCCCCTTGAGCAGGCCAGGCTCTTCGGGCGGGGGGCTGCGGGCCCGGCTCTCCCCATCTTCATCAGCGGTGCACACTTTCCCCTGCCGTAGCGCACCCACTTCTTCCTGGAGCTGTTTTAACAACTCGTTGTTGGCTCGAGCAAGACCCAGGGCTGCCTCAGCCAGACCCACTGCCTTGTCCACCCGCTGGTAGATGATATGCAGGAGCTGTTCAGAGTTCTGAACTGCCAGGCCGTGCCCTGTCACTGTGATAGGGGTGCCGGCAGGAGGATTCCCACCCTGAGAACTCGAGCTGCCCTGGCTAGTCTCACTCTTACAGGCACAGCAGCAGCATCTGGCCTCACTGCCACTGGGAGGGGAGAAGAGAATGGTGGCACTGAAGGACATAGCTGATGGATGCAGAGGACCGGGCGCACACTGCCGGACGGCTCCACAAGTGTTCCAGAGGACCGGGTGCACACTGCCGGACGGCTTCACGAGTGTTCCAGAAAACCGGGTGCACACTGCCGGACGGCTTCACGAGTGTTCCAGAAAACCGGGTGCACACTGCCGGATGGCTTCACGAGTGTTCCAGAGGACCGGGTGCACACTGCCGGACGGCTTCACGAGTGTTCCAGAGGACCAGGTGCACACTGCCGGACGGCTTCACGATTGTTCCAGAGAACCGGGTGCACACTGCTGGACGGCTTCACGAGTGTTCCAGAGGACCGGGTGCACGCTGCCGGACGGCCTCACGAGTGTTCCAGAGGACTGGCCTTGGCCAGATAAGCACTAGCCTCGAGATTCACTTTCCTTTCTCATGGAAGGTGGTCAGAAGGGCTGGGGCTCCAGGCTGTGGGATCTGCGGAGGCTGGCAGGTGAAAACACACACAGTCCATGGTTGCTTGTCCTCAGCCTTCTGTTGACCGGTCCTGTGCTCCCTAACCACACAGCACACTGGTGCCACACGGCCTTCCCTGAAAGAGTAAAGCAAAGCAAAGGTTTGCCTGATGAGTATAGTTTCAGAGGATTCAAGGCGTTCTTCTTGCACCCAAGCTAGGACACTCCCAAACCCCCACTGCAACCCAGGGGACGGAAAAGGGACACCTGGAAAGATGACAAGGCTAAGGAAGAAGATGAAGATCTAGTTCCTGTTTTTCTCTCCGATTCCTGTCGTTAATAACAGTATTGCACCTTGCTGCTCTGACACCATCCTTTAAGGAGACTAGGACACTTCATATAGGTTGTCACAGCTACACAATGCTAGAAACAAGCACTAGCCAGGTCCAGAGAAGTGCAGAGAAGTTCTGTGCCTTTGTGATGGTCACAGAAGAAAACAGAACCTGGTGATTGCTATTTTCAGTGTAATATATGTTTAAGCTGATACCACATTTTTTTGTTACCATAATTATTTATTATTATAGTCTATAATTTTTATATGGGTGCATTCAGAATAGGACTCCTGAAGGTGCTGGAGAGTTGGCTCAACCATGAAGAGCCTAGACCGCATAGTAGGTTCCACAACATCCAGTGTGTAAGGAGACACTGTTCAAACAAACAAAAATGTCAAAAGCCTCTAATTTGCTCTTTCTCCCTTTATATCAAAAAATCGCTTTCCTAGGCTACATATTCACTCTAAAAACTTAACTCAGGGGGCTGGAGAGATTGCCTATCAGCTAAGAGCATAGACTGCTCTTCCAGAGGTCCTGAGTTCAATTCCCAGCACCCACATGGTGCTCACAACTGTCTATAACTATAGTCCCATGGGGTCCAATGGCCTCTTCTGGTGTGCAGATCTACATGCAGACAAAAATCCATATACATAAAATACATAAGCAAGCCGGGCTGGTGTGGCGCAGGCCTTTAATCCCAGCACTCGGGAGGCAGAGCCAGGCGGATCTTTGTGAGTTCGAGGCCAGCCTGGTCTACTGAGCGAGATCCAGGACAGGCACCAAAACTACACAGAGAAACCCTGTCTCGGGAAAAAAAAAAAAATTACATAAGCAATAAATCTAAGGGAGAAAAAAATCTTTTTTTTTTTTGTTTTTTGAAGACAGGGTTTCTTCTCTGTGTAGTTTTGATGCCTGTCCTAGATCTCATTCTGTAGACCAGGCTGGCCTCGAACTCACAGAGATCCGCCTGGCAATGCCTCCTGAGTGCTGGGATTAAAGGCGTGTGCCACCACCGCCCGGTGGGGGGAAAAGAAAAAAGAGTTTAACTCAAATCCATTTACAGCTTTCCTGTCATTAGTCACTGGAAAGCAAAGTTAAGCTCGAAACTAAAGGTTAAAGGGAACCACTAGGCAAATCTACATCAACTTGTGGATGGATCATTTACATAACGTATTCTTTCACTTCCTAAATAAGGGCCTACTATGCACCTGAAGACCTGGGTGTGCGCTCATGAGTGTGGTATGCATGTGGGTGTTCCTGCAGCGACCAGAGGAGAGCACTGGGTGTCCTCCTCTATCACCCTCCATCTTTTTTTTTTGAGGCAGGGTCTCTCCCTGAAACTAGGACTCTCATTTTTTCCAGCAAGGCTGTCAGCCAGCAAGTAACAGTGATCCTCCTGCCTCTGCTCTCCACAGCACTAGTGTTACAGGTGCACAGGGCCAGCCTGGCTTGTCAGGAGGGCGCTGTGATCTGAACTTAAGTCCTCACGGCGGCACAGCGAGTGCTTTTAACCACAGCTATCTCTTCAGCCCCTCGATTTTTTTTTTTTTTTTAAGCCACCGTGATACAACGACTTTAATCTTAAACATGGATCGTGAAGGAAAGTTAGAGGGTTTTTGTTGTTTTCAGGCAAATTTTTGGTCTTACCATGTAGCCCTAGCTGGCTGGCTGGGTACTTGCCATGTACCACTGCACAATATATAGCAATTATAGCAACTCTCGTGCCTCGGGCTCCTCAGTGCTAGGGCTATAGGCATAAACCAGCACAGCTGACTTGGTGAGGGGTTGATTGGTTGGGCTTTTTAAAGAGATTCTCACAATGCACTCCCAGGCTAATCTCAGACTTGTTCCATGTTCAAGACTGACCTTACCAAGCCCTTTCTGCCTCAGCCTCCCCAATGGTGAGACTCTAAGTATGCACCACCAAGCCCAGCTTAATCTCATTTTTCTGAATCCCAGTTTTCTCATCTGCTGTGGGATGTCTTTCTGCATGCTGTGAATGTGTTGCTCTGATTGGTTGATAAATAAAGCCTTTTGGCCCCTATGGCAAGTCAGGTTATAGCTAGGCGGGAAACTGAAGAGAGAGACAGGAAGAAGAAAGGAGAGAGGAGATGCCAGCCTGCTGCCCAAGGAACAACATGCCAGCAGACTGGTAAAGCCACAGAACACATGACAAAACATAGATTAATAGAAATGGGTTAATTTAAGATATAAGAGCTAGCTAGCAAGAAGCTTGCCATAGGCCAAGCAACTGGTAATTAATATAAACCTCTGAGTAATTATCTTATTAGCAGCTGTGGGACTGAGGGGCCGGGTCGGAACAGAGAAACCTTCCGACTACACTCATCTCTGCCTCTTTATTTGCATAAAGATTTTCTATAACAGGGACTGGAGAGATGGCTCAGAGGTTAAGAGCACTTGCTGCTCTTCCAGAGGTCCTGGGTTCACATCCCAGCACCCACGTCAGGTGGTTCACAACTAACTGCAACTTCAGCTCCAGGGGTTCTAATGCCCTCCTCTGTCTTCCAAGGGTACCATCCTCAACAACACACAGGTACACATAAATAAATAACTTTAAAAGTTTTAAAAAGATTGTCCACATCAAAAAATACCTATAGAGATCTATAACCAGTGCTCCACAAATGGCAGCTTGATATTATAATTACTACTACTAAGTTTTGTCTTACCACAGACATCAGCCCTGACTCTAATTTGCTTGTTTGGGGGTTGTTCTTGAGACAGAGTCTCACTATATATACACATACATACATACATATCCTTGGCTGGCCTGGAACTAGCTATATAGACCAGGCTGCCCTTGAACTCGTGGAGATCCACCTGCCTCTGCCTCCTGAATACTGGGATCAAAGGCATCTTGTCACCATACCCAACAGGAATTTTTTTTTAAATTTTAATTTTAGTGATTCTTTGTGGATTTCACATCATACATTGGGATCCCACTTATCTCCCCATCTCCTTGCACCCACCCTCTGCCCTTGCAACCTCCCCCACCCCTGAATCAAAACCAAATTTAAGTGAAAAAAAATAAACCAAACAAAATAACAGAATAAGAAAAAAAAAAATCTTGTCGTGGAAGCTGTAGTGTGGCCTGTTGAGACACACAGCTTACCCTTTAGTCCATTCATGTTTACTTCCAAAATGAATTCCTAATTTGAATAAAACATAAACGCTTGAAACGGAAGTGGAAGGTATTTGCCCCAACTTTAACATCAAATTTCTTCTCTTCTCTCTTTCTCCTTTCCTCCTCCCCCTTCCTTTCTTTTGAGACAAGGTCTGTCTTTGTAGCCCAGTCTGGCCTTGAACTTGCAGCAATCCTCCTGCTTCAGCCCCTGGAAGTCTGGGATTACAAGCACGAACCACTATGGCCAGCTTTTTCGTTTTTTAGTATTTATTCATTTATATTTATTCAAATTTTGTTGTTGTTGTCTTTCTGCTTTTTTGAGACAGGGATTTTTCTGTTTGTCCCTGGTTGTCCTCAAACTTGCTCTGTAGACCAGGCAAGTGCCTCTGCCTCCCAAGTGCTGGGATTAAAAGCATAAGCCACCACCGCGCAGCTAAAGACATTTTAGTTGGTGTGTGTGGTGGGGGGGGGTATGGACACCCTTGGAGCACTGAAGCTCAGCTGCATGATGGACGTGGTTGCTGGGAAAGGGGCTTTTGGAAGAGGACTAAACACCTACCCCCTGAGCTATCTCTCCTGCCTTTTTGCTTTTGAGACTGGGGCTCAAGTAACCCAGGTGTCCTTGAATTCACTGTGTAGCTGAGGGTGGCTTTGAACCCTTTATCTTCCTGCCTCCATCTCTCAAATGCTGGTATTACAGGCATACCAGCTGTTTTTTGTTTTATTGAGTTTTACTATCTACCCCAAACTGGCCTTGAACTCACTATGTAGGCCAAACTGGCCTCCAGCTTGCAGCGATCCCTTTGTCTCAACTTCCTGAGTACTGTGATTATAGGTGTGGGCCACCGTGCCTGCGATGCAGACAGGAGGGCCAGAATTCAAGGTCATCCTTGGTTACCAAAAGAAAAACCAAACCAAACCAAAAATATCTTGGGGCTGGAGAGATAGTTCAGCGGTTAAGAGCACTCGTCGCTCTTGCAGAGGATCACGGTTCAGTTCCCAGCATCCACATGGTGGCTCATGGCTATCCGTAACTCTAGTTCCAGTGGATCTAATGCCATCGTCTCACTTCCCCTGATTCCTGCACACAGTCACACACACACACACACACACACACACACACACACACACGGTGCATGTAAAATTCTTGCAAGCACAACACACATAAAAATAAAAGCTTTCTCTCTCTTTTGTTTTTCAAGACAGTTTCTCTATGTAGCCCTGGCTGGCTGTGCTGGTACTCAATATGTAGACCAGGTTGGTCTTGAACTCACAGAGACCCACCTGCCTCTGTGTCCCGAGTGCTGGAATTAAAGATGTGCATCACCAAGCTCAGCCAGAATAATAAATCTTACAACCAACCAACCAACCAACAAAAAAACCCTAATGAGTCAACAACACAAATGACAAATGTCGAAATGAGGCTTACTAAAAAAATAGTTAGGAGTCATTTCGGTACTGTCTGATTTTATTTGCTTTGTTCTTTTATGAGACAAGCTGTCCTGCAGCCCAGGCTGGCTTTGAACTTGCTATGTAACCAAGGACTGACTTGAATGCCTGACCCTCCTGCCTCCACTTCTCCACTATTGAGATGACAAGCATTTGCCAGCACATCTGGTAGTCTAATTTTAATACATGTGAAATTAATTTAGAAACTGTACTTTTCAGCTAGGCAAAGTGACTCAAGCCTGTAATGCCAGCACTCTTGAGTTAGAGGCAAAGGAACCCCTATTATTTTGAGAACGGCCTGAGTATAGCGAGTTTGAGGCAAAACTCCAATTCAAAAAAATATGGTGGGTGGGGCTGGCCTTGAGGCTCGGTAGAGTCTCTCATCCTTGGGTTCAATCCCCAGCACTACATAAGACTGGGTCTTGGAAGCAAGAGGATCAGAAGTTCAAAGTCATACTCCACCACACAGGAAGGAGTGAAGTCCAGACAGAATAAAGAATAACACACACATCACACTTTTAATCTGACCACTCAGGAGGCAGAGGCAAGTGGATCTGTGTGAGTTCGAGGCCAGCCTGGTCTACAGAGAGAGTTCCAGGACAGCCAGAACTACACAGAGAAACCCTATGTCGAAAAAACAATAACAACAACACCCCCCCCCCTACACTCCACACACACACCACCAACATCAAAGCCAAAAAAAAAAAAAAAAAACCCACAAAAAACAAAACAAAAACAAAAAAACCTTCATCTTTAAACGGAACAGTTCAGGGAGAGGCCATCCATATCTGAACTACCTCTTTCCTCCCAAGTCACATGTGTTTTTGTTCAGACTAAATATATCATATTCTTGGTAGTTTTTCTTTGTCTGTTTTCTCCTCATTCTGAGTTTGAATTTTCTGCATGGTTGAGTTTACCTTCAAACTATGAAAAATAAAAGTTTCTCACTGTTTAATAGATGGGCGTGATACGGTATTCTTTAGATATATGTCCTTACAATGGGCCTTTGACTCATTCAGGGTCGGGATAGAAATGGGCTTTCTTAAATGTGATAGGCAATTGCTATCATAGTCTTCATTTTTGGAAATAAAAAGGAACTAGTCACTTAAGGCTCCTCAGCTAGTCAGCCCTGCTGTCTCCATTTTAGGTACAAAATGATCTTCTTAAAACCCATTCCTATCAGAAATGAGTTATCACACGACAGCACGTGAGCAGTTACCATAAAATACACTTTCCCTCTATTTGTAGAGTGACCAGTCTAGGCCGGGTAGTGATGGCACAAACCTTTAATCCCTGCACTCTGGAGGCAGAGAGCCAGCCTGGTCTACAGAGGTGATTTCAGGATAGTCACGGGGTACACAAAGAAACCTTGTCTTGAAAAACAAGCAAACAAACAAACAAAAAGGAGTGACCTGTCTAATAATTTACAAAACCTCTAAGATGTCATCATCAGGTACAAAACAGAAAAGCCAGGCAGAGGCTGGGCTCTTAAACAAAAGCAATCTGAAAATTGTACTCTCCTTCTCTTTCCCCCGTGGGGGGGGGGGGGGCGCTTGGAGGGGATGCCTTTCCCCTCCACCCTCTTGTGACAGAATTCAGCATGTAATTCTTTTTTAATGTAAACATTTTTAGATTTATTTATGTGTATGAGTATTTGCCTATATGCATGTAAGTGCCCCGCAGGCAGGCCTGGTGCCCAAGGAGGTCAGAAGTGGGCATCGATTCCCGTGGGACTGGAGTTACAGATGGCTATGAGCAAGCCCCATGTGGGTGCTGGGAACTGAAGCAGGGTCCTTCCTATACAGCCGCTGAGCCACTCTCCAGCTTTCACTGGCCTGGAACTATGCAGACCAGGCCAGCCTCAAACTCGTAGCAACCCTCCTGCATTAGCCTCTGGAGAGCTAGAATTACCGGTGTACACCACTGTGCTCCATTTGTCACAAGAGTTTTCAAATCAAGATGGCAGTCTTTAAAAAAAAAAAAAAAAAAAAGAACATGCTAACGTGCAGCTTGGTAAGATTAAGGTTCCCGTTTTCCTAGAACAGATCTGATAGAGGGGACTTTACTGTATTTGTGGAGACACGGGAAAATGTGACACTAACTCCCAGGGCTTTTCAGCATACGGCGCCTTCAGCTAATGTTGATGATTAAGGTGACCCAGATGGGCGCCAGGGACTGCGTCGAATCCCCAGGGAGGCGGTGCTCCATCTACAGGCAGCTCGGCTCCAGGCCCGGGGAGGTCATCGAGCAGAGTGGGTCCCGGGGCCTCACGAGCGGACCTCAAGGGTGGCCGAGCCCCCCCGGGGCCCAGCGCCGGGCCCCCAAGACCGCTGCACCCGTGTACCCGCCGGCGCGCGCACACGGAGTCGGGCCCGCCCCGCCTGCCCTCCGGCTCGCGCTGATAGGCGGTGGCGCCAAAGGGGTGCAGCAGGGCCGGGGACGCTATTGGCGCCGGTTCCCAGTCACTCAACGAGCCGGGAAGGGAGGGGCCTCCTCAGGGAGGGACACGACCAAGAGGCTTTTTCAAGGACGCCAGGCGCCATTTTGGCTTTCTGTTTACTCGCTTTTGTTGTGTGGGGCTCTAACAGTTGTGTGTACACGACTGTAAAGTACGAGAGGCCGCAACGTGTTTTCACGCATTTGGCTGGGCTGATCTGGGGGTTCCTGCCTGCGTTTAGTTACAGATCTTTCGGATAACTGTGGCAAAGCAGCAGCTCCTCCTTAGTTCAGTTTGCATCTTTTACTGTTGGGGGTCACAGCAAACTCTATAGATTTGCTTTGCTTCAACCAAGCCAATCCATGGGAGGGGCTCCTAGGCGATGAGCCGAGGCTGTGAGATGTAAAAGCCGAATGCCTACACTGGCTGGCAACTACTCTTAAGGGTGCTTTCTCTTCTCTGAGGAGCTACGTGTTAGGTGACAGCCCGCAGACAGCCCGCCGAGACTTTAAAAGGGTAACATAAAAATCACCATCATTGTGTGCTCATTAAGGTCGCTAGAATCAAACTACATTTCAAAGAAATGCATGTCTAAACTTAGGGAAGGTCCACAATGGAACCAGTATTTATTATGCACCAATCTGACTTGCACTGTTGGGCAATAAAAATACACTTACTATAAACAGGAAGTCTAGAAAATCCAAGCAGAGCCATTTTCCTTATGAATTTAAGACCTGGTATAAATTTTACTGCAGGTGAAATTACAACACTTAGCTAAGGAATACAGAGGTGGTGTTGTAGTGAAAACTTGAACTTTACCCTCCGGGTTACAACAACACTTGTGACATTTCCCTGATCTGTCCGCATATACTAATGTTTTCACACAATCTTCAAATACAGACTGGATACAGGTATATCCTGTATAACTCCCACTTAGACTGTCGCCCCACGCAGCTCCTATGGGAAGGGGAGGCTCTGCCCTGGCCAAAAGTCCTTTAATGCGCACACTCTTTCCCCAAAACTTGAAAAAGTGAGAAAAGCTTTGCATTCACAGAATGCAATATGATAATCACGTTGTATTTTTTTAACCCCTCCTAGGTTTTGTGTTTGCCTCCTCTTGCCCCTACCCCAAATAGTTCCGATAACTAGACTGGACTATTTTCACGCACACTTCCCTACCTGTGGACTTTTTCAAACAAATCCCAACCAATAAAAGAGCATTTTGTCAAAAAGCCAGAAAATTCCCTTTTGAACACCTCTCCCCAAAACCACTGATAGAGGCCAAAATATACACAGCTGTACATTGACGAACAAGCAGCAATAAAAAGGCAAAATCACTTAAAAGTCACTAAAGGAAGCTCTGGGCTACAGATTCAATAATTTCCCTCCCATCAGCTGCCAAGTAGGCTGACGGCATGCTTTTGGGCAATTATTTAATTATTCACTAATCTGATCAAAAGAAAAGCAGAAAACAAGGTAAATTCCAATAGGATGAAAGTTCTTAAGTATGCTAAGTGCAGGATTTCCTCTAAGCTTTGCTTGGCATACGAAATCCGGTGTTGATCACATTTGGGAACACAAGAGGAAAAAAAATTACATCCTAGAGTTTGTTTTGCACACATAAAACCAAAGGAAAACACTTGAAAAATAAAATCTAATACGGCACACATACACATACTTTACATATACACAAAGAATAAATCCATATGAAGTGGTTTGCTTTAGACACACACACAAACACACACACACGTCCTTATGAAATTGTGTGTGTAAGACACACCGTCAGAGGGCTTTCCCTTCTCTCCAGGGAAATGAGTGTCCCAATTATAATATCCCAGTATACTTAATCTATTGGCCTGGCACACTTGTCATATCCACACCAATTGGTTTTGGCTCTGAGGGAGTGTGTGTAAAACGCTTGCCAAACGGCTTTGTGAGGGCGCCTCAGTCTCTCTGCTGCCTGTGGTAGAAATTTACATTATCCCTTTAGCCCGATTAAAAACAAATCTATACTTCCCCAAGCGACTAAAATTTAAAATCCTTCAAGCACAAAATTTACCAGTTCTTAAAATGTGATAGCAAAAAGAAAAAAAAAAAATTCTCTGCAAATTTGTCTGGAAACAGTTGCACACGACTATCCTGCTTCTCAACTTGGTATATTTTTAAACCTTGACCAGGAAAAAGAAAGAGAAAGAGAGACAGAAAAAGAAATGGGGAAAAGAGAAAATTCCCCTTAGCAACAGTTTCCTCACCCCAGCACTGCCACAGATCTCTATTTAAAAAAAAAAAATCTGAAAACGCACACAAGATGAAGGAGGAAAAAAAAAAATGGAAAAAGGATACCCGAAGGTCGTATGGCTCTTTGTATTCGTGTGTGTGCAAAAAAGGAGGACTCGCGGAGCCGGAGCTCGCAAGCCCCGCCCCTTCCCGGACGCCCGCCCGGATTGGCCGGCGGCCGCCCCGCCCGCAAGCACACGCGCCGCGCCCGAGGCGTCCGCCCGGGGGGCCCCCGAGGGCCGCAGGCTGGCGGACCTGGCCGCACTGCCCGGTGGCTGTGCCTTCCTCACCCATGCTCACCTTTCGTGTCTCGCTTTTCCCCTGTAAAACCAGACCCAGAAGAACAACCCTGTGAGTGAGCGCCTTCTGACTTTGCCAAACTCGGCGACCTAGCTCGTTACCTGTGACTGTCTAGACTGGGCTGGAGCGTCAGGGTTAGGGGCGCGGGCCTCAACCCTGGCTTCCCCAGGGCAGTGTCTCTGGGTCACACGTGTTGCCTAGCAGCCCGCCTGTGCATGAACATTTCTGAGTGCAACACTGTCCCAGGGAAGGGCAAAGTAGCCGCACGCTGGGCCCTACACCTTGGGGCTTGTTTTTGCACAGCCGGAGCTAGGTTCCCCTACTGGGCTAAAACCATATTCTGAAGGAACCAAAATGTCTCCCTGCATGTAGACTACTGCTGAAACCTGGATTTTAAGCAGCCCATAAACTGGTCTCACCGCACCTACTTGTTCTAACACGCGCGCGCGCGCACACACACACACACACGTAAAATACGTACATACTCATGTGTGAGGGCGCTCGCGAGCCTTCGCGCAAGTGTGGCGGTAAGGGAACAGTTTGCAGGAGTCGGTTCTCTCCTTTCCACCTTGTGGGTCTAGAGGATAAAAGCCAAGTCCGCAGGTTTGGCGGCCTTCACGGACTGAGTGATGACCCCCTGGACACTAAATTCTTTTCTTTTTTTTTTTTTTTTTTTCCTTTTTTGAGACAGGGTTTCTGTATAGCCTTGGCTGTCCTGGAACTTGCTTTTGTAGACCAAACTGGCCTCCAATTTAGAAGTCCGTCTGCCTCTGCCACTCCCAACCCCCCCCCCCCCCCCCCCCCCCCGCCATCCCTCCTCCACCCTCCCATTCCCCCTCCACCCTCCCACCCCCCCCACCCCGTCCCCGTCCCACAAGCGCTGGGATTAAAGGTGTGTGCTACCACACCAGGCATCCCCTCGATCTTGATCCCCAAGGATAAATCAAGTCCTACTTACACCTATTTATGTTCTTTAGTATCTGAAACCCACGACCTTTCTCAGTCTTCCTGGGACTTCCTGGCTTCCCCACCTCACTTGAGCCCCTGACCTATGAGTTTATATAAGAAAATGGGAAGCTAGGTATGGTGGCTCAGTCTTGTAATCCCAGCACTTGGGAGAATGAGATGGAATTACTGTCGCCTGTTTGAAGCCAATCTGGACTACATACTGAATTCTAGATCAGCCTGGCTACCTGGCTATGGTGTAAGCATGTAAGATTCTGTCTTGAGAGAGAGGGAATGCTGGAAAGACAGCTCGTTGGTTAAGAGCAGAGGCTGCTCTTCCAGAGCACCGGGGTTTGATTCCCAGCACTCATATTGCAGATCACAACCCCCTGTAACTCCAGTTCCAGGGGATCCAACACCTTCTAGCATGTATGGACATCAAGCATACACACATGGTGCACAGACATACATACAAGCAAAACAATCAAACACATAAAAAGTAAAAATGTAGCGGGGCGGTGGTGACGGTGCACTCATTTAATCCCAGCACTTGGGAGGCAGAGGCTGACAGATCTCTGTGAGTTCGAGGCCAGCCTGGTCTACAAGTGAGTTCCAGGATGGCTCCCAAACTACACAGAGAAACCTTGTCTCAAAACAACAACAACAACAACAAAAAGTAAAAATATGGGGGCTGGAGGGATGGTTCATTGGTTAATAGTATTGACTGCTTTTCCAGAGGATCTGGGTTCAATTCCCAGCACCCACATGACAGCTCACAACTGTAACTTCAGTTCTAGGGGACCCAACACCCCCACACAGACATACATGCTGGCAAAAAACCATTGCACATAAAATAAAAATAAAAAAAAATAAAATTATCAAAAGATAAAAAGAAAAGAAAAAAGGGATTAGTTATGTGTGTGCTATGTGTGGCCAAGAGATACTCAGGTATGAGGAGAGAAGACATTTTAGCATACAAATAAACTGTTCAAAAGTATAGAATTTGGGCCAGGCAGATAGCACATGATTTAAATCCCAGCACTCAGGCAGCAGAGGCAGGTGGATCTCTGTGAATTCAAGGTCAGGCTGGTCTACATGGGGAGTTCCAGGACAGCCAGGGCTGTTACACAGAGAAACCCTGTCTCAAAACAAACAAAAACAAAAACAAAAAAAAAAAAGAAAGAAAGGGGACCACAAACCTACAAACCTTTCCAACTTGGAACAAGCAGTGTTGACATAGCTTCTCGCAGAGTGTAAGTGACTGTGACAGGACAGGGACAACACACACAGAGGCATGTGTCATCGTGTGAGGCTGGAGAATGTATCTGTCTCCAGGGCAACATGTTTCACAGTGCATTAGCTTCCAGTCTCTGTGGCTGTCCTCAGTCTTCGTACCCCTCCGTCCCCCAAACCCTTGGTCCAGCTCGGCCTGTCAGCGTCTCTCTGCATCCTTCTCCGCCACATCCACGTTACTCTGTCACTCCCCTGTCCCTATCTCTGATGTGTCCCCGGTCTTTCCAGCTTCCTTTTCACCCTCCATTATTTCCTCTGTGACAGCAGCTTTCTGGGTCCCTCACAGCGAGTGGTAACCTCCTCTTGTTAAAATCCACAAGCGGTGCTTGGTTTATTGATTGTTTTTTATTTAAATTTTGTGATGTGGGGCTGAGAAAATAGACCACTCAGTAAAGAGCTTGCTGCTTAAGCAAAAGGACCCAAGTTCCATCCTCGGCACCCACACACAAAGCTGGACGTGGCCTTGTATGTATAACCCCAGCCTTGTGGAGGAGGAGGTGGCAGATCCCTGAGGCTTGCTGGCCAGCCCCAGCAACCTATTCTGTGAGGTACTAGTGAGAGAGAGCCAGTCTCAAAAAAACAAGGTGGCCAGCTCTGAGGGATGGCTGCTGAGGCTGGTCTCTGGCCTTCAAATGTATATCCACACCCTGCACAGGCACATGGGCTCATACACCCTGAACAATCGGACAAACAGATTCTGTGGACTTAACTATTTTTATTTTTTTTTTCTCATGCTAAGTAAGCACACATTCTCCAACTCAGCTACACACCCCCACTCCCCAAAGTGGATTTTGTTTTTCAGTTGGGGGTAGAGATGGTGTGGAGAGATGGCTCAGCAGGTAAAGGCACCTGTCCCTCAACCTGAGGACCCAAGTTCTATCCCCAGGGCCCAGACATTGAGGGAGGAACTCTCCCAAGCTGTCCTCTGGCTTCATGTGCACTGTGGCTCATGAACCCATACACACAAAGTCCTGCAAGGTGCCCTCTGACCTGAGCACACACACACACACACACACACACACACACACACACACACACACGAGAGAGAGAGAGCGAGAGAGAGAGAGAGAGAGAGAGAGAGAGAGAGAGAGCGAGCCACACAGTTGGTGTAGAGGTCAGAGGACAACCTGCAGAAGTCAGTTCTCTCCTTTTACCATGTGGGTTCTGGGAGGCTCCAACTCAGGTCATCAGCCTTAGTGGCAAGCACCCTGTGAGCATGCCACAGACCCCCCAAATGGAGTTTTGTAAAGTAAGAAAGCAGAGCAGGAATGGGAAATCAAGTAAAGGGGAGTAGCCTGAGAAGTAAACAGAAGCATCTGATGAGATTGAATCCATGGAGTCTTAAAAAACAAAACAAAAAACTGACTTATTTTTATCTTATGTTGGAGGGTAGGGGAGAAGAGGGCATCAGATTCCCTGGAACTGGGGCTATGGATGTTTGTAAGCCACCGTCTGGGGAATGGAACCTGCATCCTATGCAAGAATAAGTTCTCTTCAACACTGAGAATAAGTTCTCTTCAACTCTGGCCTTGAACCCACGAGATCTTATTTCTTTTAAATAAACCAGGTCAGCAATTCCTGTCTAGTGACAGCTTCCCCGACAATGAAGGGTTAATACCGAGTTAGGTCAAGCACCTAACTCAAAGGCAAAAGCTTCTGGGGGAAATGAGTTGAGTTAAATAAACCCAAGAAGCTGACATGGGCAGGATTTCTTCTGCCTGACCCACTAACAAATGCAAAGCAGATATTTTAGTGTTTTTGGCTTTTTTTAAGCTTCAGTGGGGCATAGCCCCTGGAAGCCAGAACTTGGCTTTGAGGCCAGGCCTGGTGGAGCCCTGAGGGATGAGGACAGTTGGCTGAGGAGGAGAGAGGAGGAGCAGCCTGGGTCAGGGAGGAGGCCACAGCTGCTCCTGGGGGTGGTTCTGATTGCTGTGTTGGCGCTTTCTTCTTGCCCGCTATAATTAAAGCTTTCCCAGTATGATTCTGGCTTCCTAAGGAAAGTAGAACTTATTAAAACAGGCAAGAAACCAACACAAAACAGTGGAGATGGTTGGTTGCAAGATATGTGTATTTTAAATCATAAAGCCCTCGTGTCGTGAGGGCAATGCTTGCTGGTCATTTTTATTGTGGTATTATGGCCCTGGCAGGAGGGGATCTCCTAAGAAAACAGCAAAATAAGAGGGGAAAAAAAACCAACAACAACACCTAAGAGTGCCCACTAAAATGGATTGTAACTGGCCCAGCACTCTTGTTACTCTGGGCACAAGGGGAACGCCCCCCTTACCCCCCTCCACTTCAGGCTTACTCTGCACCCCACCTTGTTTGCTGCCGTTGTTCTTGAGACAGGGTCTCACATAACCCAGGATGGCCTCGGACTTGCTCCCTAGACAAGGACGGCCTTGAGCTCCTAACCCTGCCTCTACCTCCTAAGGGCTCGGATGACAGGAGGGCACCGTGGTTCCAGCCTTCATCTCACCTCTTAATTTCTTCCCACACACCACGTGGATTCTTCAGGCCGAATAAGTCAGCTGTGGTATTTCCCCTCAAAGGATGTGACTTTCCTCCCCCCACATGGCTTTGACAGTTTTCTCATTTGCTAGCTGAGGAGGATATCAAGAGACATGGACCTTCTGGTCTCGCCTAAGAGGGAACATTCAGTAACTGTTACGTTTCAGCCCCTGACTAGCCTGACTGTCCCTCCTCCATGCCCTCACCTACCATCTCTTCACAAACATTCTGCTCACCCCGCAGCACGTTCCACCCCCACAGCCCCCGCCTGCTAGATGTGGCGACGCCATAAGGCTCTTCCAGCCTTTACCCCCATAACGCTGTCTGCTCGCAAGAGAGTGCACAGGCCCCTGGGAGTGCTTGCTTTCTTTTTGATCCTGATTAGACCCCAGACTAACCCAGAGGAGTCAGATTTTTGGTGATATTGAGCTATATGTGGAGGGAGGGAAAATGTCAGCCATCCCTTCAAGAGCCTTGTCTCTTGGAAACAGAAACTGCCTGAGAAATCAATCTTTCGGCTATTTAAGGCAATTTCTTTTCCATCATCTTTTGTCAAGACCACTGTATTAGGAATGAATCTGGAGAGTCCCTGAACCGGTCCATGCCACTCAAAGCGGCAGCTCCCTCCACCAGTGAGAATTTACAAGTACACAGGAGGCTACTGAGGGCTTAGAAAGTAGCAATTTTTAATTTTTCCTTTTTTAGATGTATGTGTATGACTTTTTGCCTACATCTATGAATGTGTACTGCCAGGTGTGTACCTGGTGCTGGCAGAGGTCAAAAGAAATTGGGTCTCCTGGAACCGGTATTTCAGATGGTTGTGAACCACCACATGGGTGCTGGGAATTGAACCCAGGTCCTCAGCAAAAGCAACCTGTGCTCTTTACTACCGAGCCATCTCTCCAGCTTCGAAACTAACAATTAAAAAATTTTTTATTTATTTATTTATTTATTTATTTATTTATTTATTTATTTATTTATTTATTTGGTTTTTTGAGACAGGGTTTCTCTGTGTAGCTTTGCGCCTTTCCTGGAACTCACTTGTTAGCCCAGGCTGGCCTCAAACTCACAGAGATCCGCCTGGCTCTGCCTCCCGAGTGCTGGGATTAAAGGCGTGCGCCACCACCGCCCAGCTAATCTTTATTTTTATTTCCTGGTTTTTGTTCGTTTGTTTTCAAAATGGGTTTCCCGTGTAGCCCTCGCTGTCCTAGAACTCACTATGTAGACCAGGCTGGCCTTGATCTGCCTGCCTTTGCCTTTGTGTTGGGATTAAAGGCATACTTTGATTTTGTTTTTGACAGGGTCTCTCTGTATAGCCTTGAACTTACAGAGATCCACCTGTCTCAGCCTCCCAAGCGCCTCAATAAAATGGGTGCATGACCACACCTGGCTAACATTTTTAACTGTGTGTGTATATGTGTGCCTATATGTGGGTGTGTGCATTTGAGTAGGTACCCTCAAGGCTAGAGGGACTGGATCCACTGAAACAAAACAAGCTGTAAACTGTCTGATGTGGGTGCTGGGAACTGAACCAGTGTCCTCTGGAGCAAGTTAAGAGCAAGTTAGTGCTCTTAACTTGAGTCCTCTCTCTAGCCTCATAGACACTAGCAAACTTTCCTTACCTCCTAATTTCTTTCCAGAAAACCTACCACACATCGACTTCCATTAAATGGGTTTTGCACCACAGACCCGGGTTAGAGTAATAGGAATATGCCAGAAGAGCACACATAGGTCTACATCTTTTACGTTCTCTCCTACAGGACTCTGTGCAGATCGAGTGTTTACATTAAAGAGACCACTGCCGCAGTAAGGTGTGAGAAGAGGCCGGGGTGAGGGCATTTACTGTGCTGCCGTAAGCCCGGCTCTTCTCATCTCCATTTATGTCTATGACAGGCCAGGGAGTTTTATGCTCTCCGGGACCATGCACTGGAATCTCTCTTCAGCACATTCTATCTCAAGACTATTTCCTACAGCAAATGTTTTCAAACTTTGTTCCTCGGGATCCCAGGAAGTGCCAGCTAATGTGTTACAGAAGCCGCTAAAGCGTAATGGTGGGGCTCTGCACCCAACCCAGCCTCATCTCTGGTTTCTTTCAGGTGCTGAGATTTTTCCTTAGGAGTTGATTTATAGCCAGGTGGTGGCGGTGCTGACTTAAATCCCAGCACTGCAGAGGTAGGTGCATCTCTGTGAGTTCAAGGCCAGCCTGGTCTACAGACTGAGTTCCAGGACAGCAAGGGCCACACAGAAAAACCTTGTCTTGAAAGACCCAAGAACCCAAACTGAATTGATTTATTATTTTTGTTTTTTGAAGACATGGTCTCTCTGTTCAGCCCTGGCCATTGAGGAACTCACTCTGTAGACCAGGCTGGCCTCAAACTTAGAGATCCAACTTCCTCTGCCTCCTGACTGCTGGGATTAGAAGTGTGCACCACCACTTGGCTGAGTTGATTTGTTTTTATTTTACTTTTTTTTTTTTTTTTTTTTTTTTTGAGACAGAGTTTCTCTGTGTAACAGCCCTGGCTGTCCTAAAACTCACTTTGTAGACCAACTGCCTCTGCCTCCCGAGTGCTGGGATTGAAGGCATGGGCCACTACTGAAGGCTCTATTTACTATTATTATTTAGTTTTTCAAAACCAGAGTTTTTGTGTAGCCCTGGCTATCCTAGAACTTGCTGTGTAGACCAGGCTGGCCTCAAACTCAGAGATCCAACTCCCTCTGCCTCCTGACTGCTGAGATCAAAGGTGTGTGCCATCACCACCCAGCTGGTTTTTAAACATTCTAAATTTCAATTCCCAGTACCTACATGGCAGCTCATAACTGTAACTCCAGTCCCAGGGGATATGATACCCTCACAGAGATATACATATAAGAAAAAACACCAATGCACATAAAATAAATAAATTAAAAAATAAAAAAGCCAGGCAGTGGTGGTGCACACCTTTGATCCCAGCACTCGGGAGGCGGAGGGAGTTGGAGCTCTGAGTTTGAGGCCAGCCTGGTCTACAGAGTGAGTTCCAGGACAGCCAGGGATATACAGAGAAACCCTGTCTGGAAAAACCAAAAGAAAAAAAAAAAAAAAGACTGTTTCATGTAGCTCAGGCTCGCTTCCAATTTACAGTGTAGTTTAGAATGGCCTTGACCGTCTGATCCTCCTACCTCTATCTCCCAAAGAGCTGGGATTACAGACACCCACCACTACACTGGTTTTATGTGGTGCTGGGTTTGAACCCAGGGCTTTGTAAATGCACTCTACCGCCTGAGCTACATCCCCAGCTAGAATCTCATTTAAAATGTACAGTCTGTTTGGGTCCCTGCTCAGCGGTTCCCAGGCTCCAGGGACTCCTCGGCAAAATCAATCTCCCAAGGCACAACAGTCATTTGTTTCCCAAACTCTTTCCTCCAGTTCGCTAATTCACAATTTCCCTGCACTTGACAAATGCAATTAACAAGCCTCCATCAGTTCCTAAGGACAGCCTCATCCATCAGTACACCAACTGCATCCTGGTGAGACGGGAAGGGAGCCACCGTAGAGGGAGAAGAACCTGCCAGACTTCTAAATCGAAGCATGACTAACTGGTGGTTTCTTCTTATGTCCACCTCTATTTTTAAAGTTTCTCCTGCCAACCCTGTCTTTTCAACAGGCTTTGCTGTCTGCCGCCACCGTAATTTGTAGATCCCCTCAAAGTTGGGTGTGTGAAGTCGGCTGTGTGCTCAGCAGGGACTTTTCCCACCCATACATTCTAGTAGCGTTTGGGTTGCTTTCTGTCCAGGCTAGAGGCCCACCTTTCCCTCCAGCTGCACATCCATCATCCACACACTGGGAGACCAGAACAGGATCACCAAGGCTTCCACTTCACCCACTGCATCCACTTTCTCAGGGCTCAAGCCTTCCCTCCCCAACTCATTCAAGATTCCAGATTTGGCTCAGTGTGGTGGCGCACACCTTTGACTGAAGTGCTCGGGTGGCAGAGGCAAGCGAATCTCTGAGATCAAGGCCAGCCTGGACCAGAGTTCTAGGGCAGCTAGAGTTGTTAAACAAAGAAACCTTGTCTCTCGGGGCGGGGGCGGGGATGGGGGAGGTTCCAGATTTACTCTGTTTATCATTTTACACTGCATATAGTCTCCTCCTCCTCCCAACAGAAGGTAGGAGCCTTTTCCTCTGCAGCCCTGGCTGGAACATCCCTGTGCATCTTTCCACCTCATCAACTTTTCATCTCTGCAAACTGAAGCAGGAGTCTCTCCCTCCTCCCTGCCTCTCTCTCCTGCTTTGCTATTGTTAATGTATTCACCAGATGATGTCTTCACACCACTGTTTCCTGTAATTACAGTGCCTTCTCTCCCACTGTCCTGGCTTATTTGACTGTAAAGTACTTGAAGGAGGGACCGTGTGGACAAAAGAGGCAACAGAGGCTGAGGCTGAAAAGTAGTGTAATTTTAACATCCAGGAGTAAAACCGCTAATGCGTCAGGAGCTCAGCATCTGCTAACACACGCACCAATGTTTTAGAGCTTTACCAAAGGTACTGCAGTAACTGGACTTCGCTGTGGAATGGGGTGCTATTATTTATTATAACCAAGAAGAACCACCCAAACAGGTGCAAACAGCCAGTCATTTCCCTTCAGGAGACAGGTGCCGTATACTTGTCATGTAAATCAGCTACATTGTCACTGGAGACACGGATCCAGCCATTCTCTCGCACGTGGTAGAGGTTGACGGCACCTCCAGAGTAGGCGTCTCTGTAGGTGGCTTGGTAGATGGCTCGGCGAGCCAGATCATACGCATCCTCCACTTCTAGGTCATAGGAGTAGCCTCGATCCATGACTCCATAAGCATACACGGAGCCAGAACCCACAGAGAAGGCAGTTCCAGAGATCCGGTTCCCCTCACTGTCTACATAGTAGAGGCCTGGAAAAGCAGGTGAGCAGGGAAAAAAGGAAAAAGACCATCAGTTCTTTGTTAGCTTATTCATCTTCAAGGCAATTTCTCATTTTCCTCAACAGATATGTAGCTCTGCAGCAGAATCTATCTATCTCTCTATCTCTCTATATAATCTGTCTCTCTAGATGCATGCCTTGCATGTGCAAGGTGGCCCTGGGTTTGATTTCTACCCACCACCACACACAGACTACCACACACCACCACCACCCAAATGGAATCTCGGCACACTTGGGAAGCGGAGGCAGGAGGATCAGGAGTTAAAGGCTAGCCTTAATTATGTATTGAGTTTGAGGCCAGCCTGGGCTACATAAAACCCTGTTTCAAAACCAAACAAAACAGGGCCTTGAAAGATTGCTCAGCAGCTAAGAGCACTTGTTGCTCTTGTCCAGGCCCCAGGTTCAGTCCTCAGTATCCACAGGGTAGCTCACAACTGTCTGCAACATAACACACATGCAAACACACACACACACATAGAAACTCACACAGGAACAAAATAATTTCTTAAAAAACTGGAGAAAGACAAGATCAAACTTACTGCTAAGATACTCTAGATTCCACAACATCATCTCACCTCACATTACACAAACTACCCTGCCTGTTCTCTTGGCAAGTCCAAAAGACAAGTCTGCTGGACATTCCAAGCACAGGACTTCAGGCATGGTGGAAGGTGACACTTAAAATCTAACCCCAGGGCTGCAAGAGATGGCTCCTTCTAGGCCAAAGACTAACTGAAACAGAAATGGCAACTACAACTGAGCTTTACTATCAACACAGTGACAAGTGACTAAATGGAACTGCTGCGAGGTACTGAGAAATAGTTTGGGAATTTTATATTAACTATAAACCAATTCCACTAACTTTATTTATTTCTGATTCTCTCACTGTGTGGCCCAGGCTGTCCTGTTGCTATATAGCTTAGGCTGGCTTTAAACTCTTGACCCTCAGGTTTCAGCCTCCCTACTGCTAAGACCACAGCTGTATATCAGTTGGCTTCTCTGTGTTTTTTAAATTAGGGCCAGTGAGGTGACTCAGCACGAAACTGTTGCTTACCACTAGGCCTGGTGTCCTGAGTTTGATCCACAGAACAAGAGAACCAACTCCCATAAGTTTTCCTCTGAACTCTACATGTATGTGTTGGGATGTGCGCTTCCTTGAACTCACAAACACACAGGAAATAAATTTTAAAAATGGGGCTGGAAAGATGGCTCTGTGAGTAAGAGCACTGGTTGCTCTTGCAGAGGACCTGGGTTTGGTTCCCAGCAACCATATGGTGGCTCACAACTGTCTGTAACTATAGTTCAGGGGATCCAATAGGTCTTCTAGCCTCTCTGGGCACTAGGCATGCATTATGATGCACAGACATATACACAGACAAAACACCCATGCACATAAACAATTTAAAAAGTTTAATATATATATATATATATATATATATATATATATATATATTCATGAAAAATTTTAAAATTATGTGTGCAGAGGCACATGCCTTTAATCCCAGCACTGGGGAGTCAGAGGCAGGTGGATCTCTGAGTTTGAGGCCAGCTTGGTCTACAGAGTGAGTTCCAGGACAGCCAGGGTTACACGGAGAAACCCTGTCTCAAAAAACCAAAAAAGAAAAACAAGAAAGAAAAAGAAAATGCCAGAGTTTCTCTCAGTCACCTTAAGTTCTCAAATATAGCTGTTTTCTAGTCCTTATTGTATGAGAAGAAAAGTGTGCCAGACATCGTACTTACTGCTTTATATTAAGCACTCTACCGTTGTGGCAGCTCATTCAACCAACTGACAGATGAGGAAACAGGCTGAGAAAAAAGGTAACCTCAGGTCAACTGACTAGAACAGTCAATGACACAGCAAGTCTAACTCCATGCCCTTTCTTGTACAGTACAATGCCTTCCTTGGAGAGAGAAGGAAAAGCTAAGACCCTAATTAACACAGACATCCTCAGCATCCACCAAAAGGCCTTAATTCACCTGTCCACTTACCCCCTCCCCACTGCAGTGCCCACCAGGAGGATCACATAACTACTACCACACAACTCACCAGGGCCTCTCTTATCCCAGCCACAGATCATGGTGCCCATGGACAGCCCCATGCCTTTGTACTGATACACCATGTTAGCAAGAAGTTTGGAGGCCGCTGCGACAGAGATGCGTTCCTTATTTCGAAGCTCATAGATTCGACACTGCCGAGCCAACAACCGCTCCCAGAAGCTGCAATCGGCTGCACCCCCAGCCATGGTGCCCAGGAGGTAAGGGTTGATCTCTATCACTTTCTTCACTGTCTGAGAGGCAATATAAGCACCGGCTGTGGCCCGGGAATCAGCTGCAACAATGACTCCATGGCGAAACTAATTAAAGTCAGAGAAAAAAACAAAATAGGTCACATAAGGCCACAGATATTTCCAATACTTCTGTTTGTATTAACGTAAAACCAGACTATCTTTCTGTATCTTTCTGGATTGTGTAATCGAGTTCACATGTTAAATGTCATCTGGACTTAACAGCAATCCCTGATTTCAGAATCACCAGATTACTCACTTTACATATGAAGAAATAAGTTTAATGAGATAAAGACGCCCCTAAGGGGACTAGAGAGATAGCTCGGTGGTTAAGAGCACTGGCTGTTCTTCAGAGGTCAAGTTCAGTTCCCAGCAACCACATACACCTTTGGGAGTGCCCACAAAGGTCGGTAATGCTGGTTTCAGTGAATCCGACGCCCTCTCTTGGCCTCTGCGAGCATTACACACGTGGTGGATATACATAAAGGCAACACACGCACACACACACACTCAAGAATAAATAAATCTTTAAAGATCCACTAGTTACTGTAGAGCTGGCTGAGGGGCCTTAATCGGCACCCGCTACAGGAGCCCCCGGACTTCATAAGCTCCCGGGAGGGGACGCCCAGTTTATAAAACTTGGTGAACCGCTACGACAGCTTTCTTTCCCTCCGCCACGACCGTCTGGGTCTCCTTCTCACTGCCTACCCCGCCCCGCTCCCCTTTCCGCTAAGGGTCGGAGGAGAGGCCCGACCCTCCGCCCGCTCCGTTCCGGCTGGGATGCCGGAAAGGCCGGAGCCGCAAGGCGGCCGGCTGAGCACCTTGAAGGCCAGGGTGGTGGTTCCATGAAGCATTTCGATTTTCGGCTCCTCTGGGACACCCCAGCTGGGCGCGGCCAGGCTCAGCCCATCACCAGGACTCCCCGGACCCAGGTCCAGCAGATCCGCACGACCTCCGAGACCAAAAAACCCATGCTGGTTCACCGGCAAAGGCCGCTCCAACACACTAGCCAGCGCCATATCTAGTAAGGGCAACAGGAAGTAGCTCTGAGACCGCCTCCAAAGAGCGGTCGGGCAACTCGGCGCCGTCACAGCTTCACGTCCTATTAAGTCTATGGCGAGGGAGGAGCCATTTTTACTCCGGGCAACCACGCCTCCAAATACCTGTGGCGGACTGTTTTCACTGAGGAAGGGCAGAAAGGAACGCTAAAAGGATGCGACTGCCATTACTACTGTGGTCATCGGAGCAGCACCGATAAGAGTAACTTTAAATTCCTAGAGGGTGGTTGGAACGTTCTCATTGAGTGAGGGAGGTGAGTTCGGCCATCTTTGAGAAGGGCGTGACTGCTTAAGAATCCAAGCTGGAGTCTGGCGTTTGGTCGCCGCCGGCCCAGCTTGAGGTTACACGCTGCATCTGTTTCTAAAACCCCTGTTAACGAGACTGAGGTTGCCATTGAGGTTGCCATTGTTTTTAAGATCACCCTTCCTCATACTGGTTAAAATAATTGTTTTCAGGCCATTTTCCTATGGTATTAATTCAACCGAAGTAGTTTGTTGTAAAAAACAAACAAATGAACAACAAAAGACATCTCCTCGATCTGGGCAGTGGTAGCGCACACCTTTAGTCCCAACGCTTGGGAGGCAGAGGCAGGCAGGGCGATCTCTGTGAGTTCGAGGCCAGCCTGGTCTACAGAGTGAGTTCCAGGACAACCAGGGCTGCACAGAGAGATCCTGTCTCAAAAACAAAACAACAATACTGCTTCTTTTTAAATAGCATTTATAACACAGCTGTTTTTGCTTTTTTTTTTTTTTTTTGAGATGTTCATACTCTGTAACCTAGACTGCTCAGAAACTAATGTAGCCCAAGCTGCCCTCCAACTCGACAGGTTCTCCTGCCTTGTCTCAGAGTGATGGGATTGCAAGCCTGAGCCGCCACACCATGCTCGCTGTCCCTTAGAAGTTTTTTTTTTTGTTTTTTTTTTTTTTTTTTTTTTTTTTTTTTTTTTTTTTTTTTTAGACAGAGACTCACTATATAGCCATGGCTTGGTCTAGAATTTGCTGTGTAGATCAGGCTGACCTCAAACTCAAGGTGATCCTCCTGCCTCTGCCTCCAAAGCGCTAGGATTAAAGGCACTCCCACCACAACCTGCAAAAAGTAACCAGTTTTTTGTTTGTTTGTTTTTGAGACAGGGTTTCCCTATGTAGCCTTGGCTGTGTGTCCTGGAACTCTCTCTATAGACCAGGCTGGCCTGGAACTCAGAGATCCACCTGCCTCTGACTCCCAAGTGTTGGGATTAAACACCTGCACATTTAAATCAGTAGTAATTGACATCTGAGAACCTGAAGGAGAGTTGAGGGTCCATAAAGGTGCAACAAGAGATTCATTAGGAATAGGCCATATTTCATGGCCTCTTCTTCCTCCACCCACCTGTATCCCTCAACACTTTGGGGAATGATACCAAGTCAGGAAGTAGGCATATGTATGAAATGCTGCTTCCTGTTTATTGGTCTATGAAGTCAGTATCTAGCCTTGCTTATTGGATTTACTTATCAGTTTCTAAATTCAGTATTCTTTTGATGCCCAACTCAGGCCTTCTCCTATAGCAGATTTTGCATGTGCAGTATTTTTCATGCTGAAATCTGGCAATCTTTTCCAAGTCCTACAACCAGAGGTAGAACATTTTTATCTGTCTCACACTTAGATAGTGTAGGAAATGCAAGGTAGGGCTTGTGAGATGACACAGAAGAGCGTTTGAACTGACTTCAGTTTGGATCCCCAGCAGCAAGTTAAAAAGCTGGGTGTGGGCATGAGTGCCTGTAGCCCCAGTGTTGGGCAACGGAGACAAGCAGATTCCAGACGCTTTCTGGCCAGCCAGACTAGGGGAAAGTCAGAATTTTAGGTTGGTTGAGAGACCCTGTGCCAAAGGAACATGGTAGAGTGATAGAGCAGGACAGCTGATACCTTCTGCCAGCTGCCACATGTGAATCTGTTCCACATGACCCCACCACATACACACACACACACATGCATGTTGTTTTTCCTCCGGCACAGTGGCTGCACCTGAATCTACCCTGTTTCAGCCAGTAATTGTGGCTCTGCAGTTACAGATCAGCTTCTCAGGCGGTGACCTGGTGGGACTTTTATGTCCCACTGGATCTGCCTCCTGCTGCTGCCACCAATGTAGTTTTTAACTAAATCTCTATCAGTCTATTTATCAATAAGACTCAGGGGTCAGAGGCTGGGGTGAAAACCTGCTAGCTCAGAGGTTGAGGAACAGCTAGCTAGCCTTCTCTTTGCTGGTGTCTCAGGAAGAGAGCATCTTTCTGCTCAGCCAAACCAAAAAAGACCACCACACTCAAGTCCCTCCCTACCACGTCCTATGCTTCTCTCTATCTGTCTTTCAGACTCCCTCTGACTCCCTATGATTATTTTCTGTCAACTAGTTGATGGCTCTGCCTCCTGACCCAACGCTGATTTTATTTAATTAGTGCAAATGCAAACTCAGCGTTCACAATGTGGTTGAATATCCCGGACCACGTGCATATCCTTCCACACACCCCTGCCACACACAAAGAAAAAAAGACTGTAAAGTTCCTGTTTATTGAGTATAAATTCTTTGCAATCACTTCTGCAATGCATCGAGTCCTCTGACTGCTCTGAATAGTTTCCATTCTTGACTAATTGTACCTGTACCTCTGTTAGGGCACATTTTTTATTTTTCCATGCCATGGTCTCACTACATAGTGTAGATAGTGATCCTCTATTCTCAGCTTTCCCAGTGTGGGAATAGGTGTGTGTTACTGGGTTTGAAAATATGAGCTTGGGCTGGAGAGATGGCTCAGAGGTTAAGAGCACTGCTTTCTCTTCCAAAGGTCCTGAGTTCAATTCCCAGCAACCACATGGTGGCTCACAGCCATCTGTAATGAGATCTGGTGCCCTCTTCTGGCCTGCAGGGATATGTGCAGACAGAACACTGTATACATAATAAATAAATAAATAAATAAATCTTTAAAAAGAAAATATGAGCTTACATTTACTTATGTGTGTACACATGGGAGAATGTGCTTATGTTTGAGTACCTGTGTGCCACATCACTCATATGGTGT